>NW_020797891.1:1025405-1087003 GCF_003369625.1 Aspergillus mulundensis | reverse complement strand
CGAGTTCCCGTGGAGCTGGGGTGCCTGAAGCTACAACGTCCTTTATGGCGGCTCTTCATCCCAGTTCTTCAGCTCTTCATCCCGTTCTTCAGCCCTTTTCCAGATCCCGCGCCCAGCACCAATAGAAGCCCTGGGAAGATAGCTTATGTATAGCACGTTGCGCGTCCCTCGCCGCCCCACATGTCTCCAACAGCCAGCCTATCTTTGCAGGGGTTGCAAATGTTACATGGCGTGACGGACGGCGGCATGGCCTGGCCTCGGGGCTGAGAGTGGTGCGCATCTGATCCCTGCTAGGCCGTGGACTAGACAACTAAGGTCCTTGTTAGACCATCGAGGCAGGCCTGGCTAGCCTGAAATGGAAGGCGCCAGGCTCGGCGGGGGCGGGGCGCGGCTGGCAGCAGACGAACTTCCATGAATGAACGAAGTTGGCTGGAGCATGGGCATGGCCTGTTCTAATACTAGCGGACGGCCCGAAGGTGGAGATCCGCCGATAACAGCCTCCAACTCGGAGATGAAGTCGTCGTAAAATTTAGCGTCGGCGTTGCGCCCGCATGTCGGTTGCTCCAGTGAGGCTGATGCAGCCCTAGTTTGGCCCCTGACGACACTCCCGCGGTGGCCTATAAGACCTTCCTCCAGGGCCACCCGCCCTCCTAGCTCATCCTGGCTCCCTCGCTAGTCGACTAGCTGCTCAAGTAGTCTGTGAAGGTCGCTCGATGACTCAGCCCCAGCCCAGCTTGTTAGCCTACATCGCCCAGGCGCGATTTTATGTCATGGCGTGGGGTGCAGTCGGTTTTGGGGGCGATTTCGGGTCAGGAAAGCGACAGAAACTGGAGATCTTCAGAAGTTCCGTAAGAGAACTATGCGTAGGTTGGAGAAGCGAAACAGAATAATGATTGAACTTTGACTGGGATACAGGAAGAGGACCTGATATATGTCTCACCTTGCCTGTTGCCATCCCGATCCAAAGTAGCTCGCAAGCAACGGATTGGATGTTCCACTGCGTCTGATGCATGGATCTCATCTAGAATATATCCCTCTAGATACGTAAGTCCACCTCGGTACCCTGCACTGCACGAGCGACCGGCCTAAGCCCGACCGTAAACGCGTTATAAAGCCGCCTTTGTTGACTCCGTTCTAGAAAAACCGTGGACACTTCATTCGACTACATTTTCAACCCAAGTCACCTTCACAATGGTATTCACATCCCCAGCATGGTGCAGCCAACTGCAAAGGGCGATCCCGGAGACACAGCTCGTCGGCGACTTCGTCCTAGAAGGCAACGGCACCGACATCGAGACCGGAGACAAACCCCTCCTTGTCTGCGCCGCAACTGGAAAGTCATACACCATCAGCGATCTCGCGAACAGAGTCGATCTTCTGACACGGGGCTTGATACGCGCCCTCGGATGGTCTCCCAACGAGGGGGCCCCTGAGGAGAAGGTTGTGGGAATCTGTTCGTTCAATGCGGTAAGTACATCCCTACACCTGCACGGGGAATGAACAGAGATCGATTGTATCAATGTACAGACATGGCTGACCGCCGCAGATGGACTTCGTGCCCCTATCCTGGGCCATCCATCGCATGGGCGGAACATGCCTGCTCCTCCACCCGACGTCCTCAGTCGCAGAACTCCAGAGCCTCATGCGCCAGGCCAACTGCAAGGCCCTCTTCACCTGCAACGACCTCCTCCCAACATGCCAAGCAGCCCTCGAGGCCCTGCACCTCGACCCTTCGCATCTCTTCCTCCTCGAGCTGCCCGGAGACGATCAAACACAGACACAGCCCGCCTGCACCACAGTATCCCAGCTGCTCGCCGCCGGCTCGACTCTCCCCCCCGTGGAAACGGTAACCCTAGCAGCCGGCGAAAGCAAGCACCGCGTCGCATACCTGTGCCCAACAAGCGGAACATCGGGCTTCCAAAAACTCGCGCAAATCACGCACAGCAACATCGCAACCAACATCCTCCAAGCCGTGACGCTGGACGGGTTCGCCACGAGGACCGCGCCCGAGGTCACGCTCGGCATCCTCCCGCTCAGCCACGCGTACGGGCTCGCGGTCCTCAGCGTGCTCCTGTACCGCCGGGACACGGTGATCCTGCACGCGCGCTTCGACATGCCCGCCGCCCTGCGCTCGATCCAGGTGTACCGGATCCAGCGGCTGTACGTGGTCCCGGCGATTGTGGCGGCGCTGGTGAATAATCCGATCTTGTTTAAGCTGGCGGATCTTTCGTCTGTGAGGAGCTTGGTGGTGGGTTCGGCGCCGTTGAGTGGCGAGATGGTGCGCGCGTTGAGGGCGATCAGGCCCGAGTGGGATGTCATGGGGGGGTATGGTATGTTATGTTTGGCTTCATCGTCTTAACGAGATATGCTTGCTGATGGCTTTGTAGGCCTCACTGAAGCGGCGGTCATTGTCTCCTTGACGAGCAAGCATAGCATTTTCCCTGGGTCCGTGGGGAGTCTGCTACCGCATGTCGAAGCGCGACTTGTGGGTGAGGACGGCGCAGAGATCGTGGAGTACGATGTGGCTGGGGAGTTGCTTCTGCGGTCTCCCAGCATCATGAAGGGATATCTGGCTGAGGGTGCGACGGATTTAGGGGCGTTTGATGCGCACGGGTGGTTGGTTACCGGGGACATTGCGTGTTTCCGGAAGGGCGCAGATGGCGAGGAGCATCTGTTTATTGTGGATCGGAAGAAGGACATCATGAAGGTCAAGGTATGTCTACATTCTATCCCGAGGTTCTTCACATCTGACCCGAGTAGGGCATCCAAGTTGCTCCGGCGGAGATTGAAACGCGGCTGCTCAGCCACCCAGCGGTCGACGAGGCTGCGGTGTTTGGCATCAACGACGACGAGGCAGGCGAGCGCCCATTCGCGTTCGTCGTCCGGTCAAAGACGGTCAACGTCGACTTGGATGAGAAGGCGCTGCGGCAGAGCATCCACGGGCACATCCAAGAGACGCTGAGCGAGCCGTTCTGGCTGCGCGAGAATATCAAGTTCGTCGAGGGCATCCCCAAGAGTCACAGTGGGAAAGCGCTGAAGTTCAAGTTGAAGGAATTGATTTAGTGGTCTATCTAGATCCCATAGCTCTTCGTACCGCATCAATCACAACCTTGACAGTACATGCGTCTACTTGACCCGCCGTATAACAAGCTGCTCCTGAGGCCCGCGCATGGTCAATTCCTTCAGCAGACCGACCTTTGTCACGGGCGGCTTGATCACCTTGAACTCGTACTTTGCCAGGACATGTGCAAAGAGCAGCTTCAGCTCATCCGTGACGAAGAACCGGCCCGGGCACGCGCGTTTCCCCAAGCCAAACGAGAGAAGCTGCTCCGAGCCCCGAGACATCGGCAACGAGGCCTTCTCGTGGCGCGAGGGATCATACCGCGCTGCATCGGGCCAGTTCGCTTCGTCGCGGTGGATGGCATAGGCCGCCACGCTGATCCGGGCCCCGTGGGGGAGATGTGTGCCATCATCCAAGGTGACCCCCGTGCGACTGGTGACCTGGCGAATCAGGCCTGGGAAGACGACCGCCAGACGCAGGCTCTCTTTGAGTGCGTTTTCAATATGCACCAGCTTCTCTAGATCGGCCTTGGTGGGGGCGTAGTTGCAGGCCTCGAGGACCGTCTGGGCTTCTTGTCTCATCAGCTCAAGGTATCCGCCCGTCTCGTTGGAGATGGCCGTCATATCCTCCATGCACTTGGTGATCGTGTTCGTGGTGGTCTCAATGGACGCAAGGTTGGCCATGGCGATCCGCGCGATGAGCTTCTGCTCCAGCGAGGCTGGAGACTCGCCGCGCTGCAGTGCTCGCTGAGCCATCCACGTCAAGACCTCCTGGGGCAGTTGACCCTTCTCCGCGGTCTTGACGTCCTGAATCCGCTGTCGAACGACCGGGCTGAGGTGCCCACTCAACCCGGCCAGCGTGATCCTCGTAAACAATTTCGAGCCGAAGGACAGCGGACCCTTGAGAAGCTGGGGAACGAGATCCTGCACCAGCGTCTGCGGCATAACCGCCATCCCCAGCCCGACTGCATGGCGAATGTAATCCTCGTTGCGACCTGGCAGTCAGTTCATCGGTCAAACTGTATGACAGTGATCAACCTACAGAGCTCCTTGCCCACAAACAACCGATTCGATATCCGCGCAATAACAACCCTCATACTATCCCTCAGCGGCAGGGTCTTCCACTCCCCCGACGCCCCAAGCACACTCTCCAACGAGTCCGCAATCTCCTCATTCATCTCCCTCGTCAGATGGCCCAAATGCCCCGCGAGCTCGCGCCTCAGCACCTCCTGCACCAAATGATCGCCCACCAGGCCATCGCGCACAAACGCATGGAAGTCATTATGGATGGGGTCAATGCTAAGGATTGACTCGGGCTGGTCGATGATCCAGCGGATGTACTTGGGCGGGAGGATGATCTGGGGTCGGCCGAATGCGATTGCGAGCGCCGCGGCTCGGCCTTGCTTGTTGAATGCGTAGTAGGCCTGCGTGATGTTTTCTTTCATGTTGAAGAAGGAGCGCCATTTTGCGCGGAGATAGCTGAATGGTTCGGGGCGGCGGTCGATCCAGGAGACTTTTGAGGGGACGATGTATTCCCATGTTGTGAGCCGGTTGAGGAGGAGGAGGAGCAGCGTAGAGGAGAGGACTCCGTATAGTAGCGTGGTGGAGAGAGCGAATTCCATTGCTGAAGCCGTCGCTAAGAGTTGGGTAGGTGCTTGGTATGGACAAGAAAGGAAGAGAGAAGTTATTTATTTGCAGAAAGTCGCTATTTATATGGTGCCTAGTGGTGCCATAGATTTACCGGCCTGTCAGCTCACAGGCATATTGCTCGATGTAGGTAAGCTCAGAGTCATCTAGGCAGATATAGTCAGATTAAGGTCTAGTGTCCTTCTTGAGAGCCTTGTATGATGATATTTGAACACAGGAAATCGATAACTGATACTAATTTGATTCAACATGAAGACACTCAAGCAGCCCCAACCCCCTCAACGACCCCCTTCACCTTCCGAATATTGATCATATCATACTCCCCGACCGGCCTCTCCGGCATACGATCCCTCCCCCCCTCCCCATCCCTCTCCAACGGCCTCGCAAACGCCCCAAACTTCCTACAGTGATAATCGCCATAAACCCACTCCCGGCCTCCATCATCCCTTATCACAGCCTCCTCATTCGGGCGCACAAAGTACGCAAGCGTGTACTTCGTGCCCTCGCGCTCCTCAGGCCGATCACTCGGTATAACCCGATGAATGGAGGGGACGACACGCCCTCCAGAAAGAAACTTCAGGCAATCGCCGAATTGCACGAGGAGGGACTCGTTGGCCGGGTGCGGGTCCACGAACGTCCAGTCCTCCGTCTGGCTGTTGATCACTTGGAGGCCGCGCTGGGTGGCCGCGAGAATCGTCAGGGTGCCCACGTCCGTGTGCGCGATGTGGCCGCAGTTCTCCGATGTCGTGGGCTGGGGCGGGTAGCGCAGGAAGCCGAGGTTTGTGACGGACGGCTCGGCCGGGTTATGGGCGGTTAGGAGGGCTTCGTCGAGGGTGAGGGACTCGGTGATCCGGCGCAGGATGAGCTGCGATGCGGCTTCGTAGTTTCCCATGCATCGGGTGAGGGCTGCGCGGTGGGTGAAGACTGCGGAGGGGGATCGGAGGCTGGCTTGGTGGGAGGGCAGGAGCAGTTCGTTGTGGGGGAGCATGAACATCTCGAACCCATCGGATTTGCCCTTTGCGCCTTCTTCGATGCCTAGGGGCTTGAAGCTAGATACCCTCGTCAGCAGCAGTCAGCCCTCTGCCATTGTAGACGTACCCCGTGGTCCGGAATCGACCCAGCTTCTTGAAGTCGTAGATAGTCTTTTGGGGCGCCGGGGTGTCGAAGATCTCCTTCGTGAAGGACTCCAGGAACAGGACATCCTCGCGCAACTGTCTTCCCTCCGGGCAGTCGAGCTCGAGGTTGAAGTAGCCATGGACAAGGGCAGCTTCAGTCAGAGTTTGAAGGTCCTTGGTTGCGCCGCGCAGCAGCCCTTCGTAGGAGATGGAGGCCATTTTGACTGGGAGGAAGTTGATTGATTTCGAATGGAGAGGGGGCGGGCTCTTTATGTCTTTCAGAGGATTGTCTGACGTGGGCTGGGCTATGGCACGATGGTCAGCTTGTCTTGTCTCGACGACGATCAATGGGCTGCAAACCGTATTGAATTGTAATAAGTATGTTCAAGTCTATAAGTGCATATGGATGTACAAGGAAGGTTCTTTCAGCTCAGCTTGTCTTCTCTACGATGACCATAAAGGGGCTGTAACGAGTGTGTTCAACTATAATCAAGTGCATTCAGCGATAAACATTCAAAGAAAAGCAAGTCTATATCTATATCTATACATGCAAATAAACAAATCACGCATGCAACGAGACCTTCGACCTCTTCGGCCGTGACCCAGACACCACCCTCTTATACCCCAGCCTGATCCTGCTCCAGACCATCCCCAACGATGCATAGCGGCCCCGGCCTTTGGAAGAAGTCACCGAACCTGGCTTCCCGGCCTGGACCTCTTCACCCCTAGACCCCTCTAGAATAGCCATAGGCGAGATATGCCCATCCATGAGAGAAGACAGATACAGCGCGTCCAGGAGATCACCTCCGCGCTGCGAGAACGACGGGCTCGTGTGACCGGTGCTGTCGACGCCCCGTCTCCCTTGCAGGACCTGTTCCCATTCTGGCATCTGCTTCAGCTCGAGATATGTCATTGTTTCCGTCTCCGTCTCTTGCTCTGCCTCTGCCTCTTGCTCGGGGTCTATAGACTCGATCTTGGGAGAAGACGCCCCCTTCCTGTCGCCGCGAGAGCCCAGTGGTCTCGCTAGGACGTCCGAGACAAGAAGACCCGGAGAGTCAAGAACAGCCTGCAGTGTATCGCGCAGGGTGTTGAGATACTCGGACGCCGCGTCTTCGGCGACCCGCGCGGGTAGGTACGCCATCCGCAGCTCGACATCGCCGGTATCGCGCATGACGGCAGTGACGCCTAGGTCCACAGTCCAGGTCGCATCGTCTGCCGCGAACTGGGAAAGCGTGTAGTTTGTACCGCGCATCGTGAATGCGTCTTTGCCCCCGGCATTTTCGGAGAGACAGTTAATCGCAGACGTGAACCGCGTCGAGGTCGGCCAGGCCGTACACTCATGCAGGATCTCTCGGAACCCGAGCTGTGCGTGTTCGAGGCTTTCGGCCTGCTGCGTTTGCAGGTGCAGGAGGGCTTCCTGCATCGAGGTTGCCGGCGAAAGCTTGACGCGGACGGGGAGGATAGTCACGCAGCACCCTGCGGCGTCCATGAGCGAGTCGTCGACGGTTCCGCGTGTGGAGACCGTGTCTGCGAAGATGATGTCTTGATGGTCGGACAGCCGGCTCAGGGTCATGGCCCAGGCGGTCTTGATGAGGATTGGGTTTGTGATATTGTTGACGGAGGATTTGTTGAGGTGGACACGAGCCGGACGGAGCTGGGCCACTGTCGACGGGTAATGGCCGATGGTATCGGTTTGTGTTGAGGTTTGGCTGCGCAAGGGCGTCATGCTCGACTGGTCCAGCAGTGTGCGCCAGTAGTCGTACGTCTGCGTGGTGATCTTCTCCCGCTGGTTGTAGAGGAACGAGGCGAAGCTGGGTCGTGGTTTTAAGGCCGCCCCCTCGTACAGAGCGCGGAGATGTTGCCAAACGTTTTGCATAGACACGGCGTCGTACTCTGCATGTGTGAGACGGAGGACGACTCGATGGCGGCTGCTGGCAGGGTCCTCGATGATGGCCATCGCCGTGAAAGGGTGCCCGAGTTGCGGGGGCTGGAACATCTGCTTGCTGATGAGATTGCTGGTCACCTCTTCCACGGTCGCATCGGTGGCCTGGAGGATCTTGATCTCTGGCTCATGGATCTGTAGCACCGCCTGTAGCAGCACGCCCTGGCTGAGGACGTACGCGGTGCGCAGCGGCGGGACGGCCTCGATCAGTTGCAGGCAGCTCTTGCGCAGCACCTCAACATCGCATGCCCCATCACCATCGAGGATGAAATGAGCAAAGTTGGCCGTCCCCGGCGTGGCCAGGGCTTGCGCCACCGTCAAGGCTTGGAAATCTGTTGTCGGCAGGATGTCGACGACATCCTGCGCTTTGCGCCCTGGCATGCGGGAGACAATCAATTGGACATCCTCCGCCGGAATCAAAGAGAAGGGCGAAGGCGCAGACGCTTCCTCATCTTCCGCCAGTGTAATGCTGCTCGCTGCGACGCGATCCGCGACGACCTGCGCCAGCTCAAACAGACACGGGGACTTGAACAGATCGGCGACGGTCAGCTTGAGCTTCTGCGCACGCGCGAGGGCAATAATGCGCATGGCCACCAGGGAATCGCCGCCAATGTGGAAGAAGTTGTCGTGGGCGCCGACCTGCTCTTCGGGCAGATCCAGTGCTTTCGCCCAGATGGCTTGCAGCTGGCGCTCCATTGCCGTCGAGGGTGCAATCTTTGGTCCCTCGCCCAGGCGATACCGCCGGAGCTCTGCGGTGGGAAGACTTTTCAATAATGTTTGCAGGAGGCGTCGATCGAGCTTCCCTGATAGATTCCGGCTCATCTCGTGCATGGGGACGAAGACACTGGGTGCCATGTAGATAGGGAGGACCTGGGACAAGGCGCCGTAGAGCTTGGTGAACGCGAGGCGCAGTGCCTCTGTCGGAGCGAGTAAACCCTTGAACGGACTCTGCGGGCCCAGACGATGAGGACTGTCGGTACCAAATTCCACCGCCGCAACGAGGGTGACCGGGTTGTCGTCGACGATGAAGACAGCCACGGTGCTGGCTTCAGGCAGGTGCTGCGTGATCTGGTACTCGATCTCGCTGATCTCCACGCGCTGGCCGCGGATCTTGACCTGGGAGTCGCAGCGGCCCAGATGGACCAGCGTGCCGTCTTCGTTCTGCTGCACCAGGTCTCCGGTGCGGTAGACGCGGCGCCCAGTCAGCCCCAGTCTCTGCGTGAAGGGCGGGTCGACGAGGAACGACGCATCCGTCTTGACGGGGTCGTTGAGGTAGCCGCGGGCCAGGAAGGGGCCTTCGATGTACAGCTCCCCGGGGGCGCCGATTGCAGCGAGGAGATGGGGATTGTCGGGCTGCACAACCCACAGCCGCGTGGCGAGGGGGTGTCCGATATTGCTGGCCTCGGAGGCAGCCCTGTACGGTCGGGTGCAGGTGCTCATTGAGCCTTCGGTCGGTCCGTACGCGTTGTAGACCTCGGCGTGACCCAGCCAGGGCTGGACGACGTCGGCGCGGACGGGCTCACCGGTCAAGATGAGCTTCTGCATCAGCGGGAGTTGGGCAGGGGAGAGCTGCTGGGCCACGGTGGATGTCAGCATGGCCGTGTTGACCTTCATCTCCACCATGACCTCCTCCAGTCGGTCCATCCTGTCGCTCTCTGAGGGGATGCAGACGCATCCGCCAAAGCTGGTCGTGGCGAACGTGTCGGTGATCACATTGTCGAACGTGTACGAGGCAAACTGCAGGAATCGTGTCTCTTGGCTGAGTCCAAGCCAGCGGCCTTGCTCGTCAAGACTGGTTGCCATAGTCCCATGCTCGATAATAACACCCTTGGGGGTTCCAGTGCTGCCCGAGGTGAAGATGGCCCACGAGGCGTTGTCTGGCGTGACCCCAGTGGCCGGTGCTTGAGTGTACGATGGGATGTCCGTCAGTAGACCTTCACCAACAGGAATGAGTTTGGCGAGTTGATCCAATCGATCCATCTGCTGCTCGTCGACTAGAATCAACGCTGCCTGCGACGTCTCCACGATGGTTCGGATACGCCCCAGGGGCTGGGACACTCCAAGGGGCATGATCGCGCCCCCAGCCTGCATGATAGCCAGCATCGCCACAGCACCCCATTTCGACTTGTCCATGCAGACACCAACGAGCGTCTCGGGGCCAACTCCCAGAGTAACCAGATGGTGCGCGAGGCTGGCAGCGAGATCGTGGAACTCGCGGTACGTGAGCTGGCCGTCCCAGGCGTGGATGGCAACTGCACGAGGCGTCCGGAGCACCTGTTCCTGCACCAGCTCGTGGATGCACTTGTCGAGGCGCGGTGGAACGGTCGAGTTCCACGCGCGAACCTGGGACTCGTCTTTCTCGCTGACGGCCAGGAGATCAGCCACTGGCGATGCTGTGGCGGCCGGATCGCCCAGACGCTGGATCATGGAGGCAAAGTAGTCGATCACGCGCGTGAGCTGTTCCGGGGCGATAATGGTGCTGTCGTAGTGGATGTCCAGCGTGACATCTTGCGCCCCGAGCTTGCATTCGAGCGTTACGCCGTGGCTGTTGAACGGCGTGATGGGCATAGGCACTGTGTCGAGGCCGGGAAAGTCAAGGCCCGACTCCATCGCGCTCTGGTCCGCTGGTTGAATGACCATCAAGCTGCCGGCGTCCAGGGTGGACGCGAGATCGGGCACAAGGGCTTTAATAGCTTGGAGGCCTGTGTGCTCGTAGGGGATCATGTCAATTGCCTGGCGCTGCACGGCCTGCAGGTAGTCGGCCACGGATTGGGTTGCGTCAACATGAACTCGCACCGGCACCGTGGTGATTGTCGGCGCTGGGATGTCTGCAATCCCCGGCACTGGTGCGCTGCGGCCAGAAACCGTTGCTGCAAAGACGACATCTTTGTGCCCTGCGTACTGCGCCATGACGAGCGCCCACGCAGCCCGGAGGATCGTCGACGGGGTTGCTACGGTCTGAGATGCTAACGGCACATTACGTAGCAGGTTATGCCGGGGCATGGGCTGGTAATCCAGTGCAGGCCGACGTGGCCAACTGGCCATGGCATCGCCCTGGAGTTGCTCGCGCCAGTAGCGAGCACTTGCTTCCGAGCTCAAGCGCCGTTGCTGCAGATAGCGGATGAATCGAGAGTACGGCACATTTTGAGCTGCAATGGCGCGGTTCTGGTAGATGTCGCCCAGGCGTTTGCTAAGGGCTCCAAGGGTCCATCCGTCATAGAGCGCATGGTGCGCGGTCCAGATGAAATAGCACTTGCCGCACGGTTCCCGCACAAGACCGTATCGGACGAGGGGCTCGCCTAGCGACATTCCGCGTGCAGTGTCTCTGCTTATATACTCGTCCAGATCTGTGCCGAGCTCCCAGTGGATGGCATCGTCCACGACAACCTGCAGGGCTTGGGAGGCTGAATCTGGCGCCATTACAATGCGAGTGCGTAGGATCGCGGCTCCAGCAGCGAGTTCTTGCCATGCCTGCTGGAAGGACGCGCGGTCTACACTGCTGCTCAGGGTGTATACCTGCCGGCTCACGTACGCCGCCGGCTGTCTGGCCGTGATGGCTATCAGACCCGCCTGCAGGGGGGTACACGGGTAGACGTCTTGAATGAGAGCTCGGTCAACTGCGCATTGTACGGCAATGGTATCCAGATGCTCTTCGATTTGATCGGCGGCGAGGGTGTTCTGCTCGGCCCACAGTTGATACGGTGCCGGGTCTTGTTCCTGCTCGACCGTGCTGTCTTCGCGTTCAGACAGTACCAATGCGAGGTCCGCCACAGTTGGATGCGTGAATATATCCTCCACGGACACTCGGACTTCTGTCGTCTGGCCAGCCGCGGCAACAATCCTCATTGCGGTCAACGAGTCCCCGCCCAGCTGGAGGAAGTTGTCGTGGACGCCGACCGCGTCCTTGGAGAGCCCAAAGACCTCGGCCCACAGAGCGTGCACTCGCTGCTCCATGGCTGTCCTGGGCGCGGTCTTGACGCTATGTTCCGTGGCCCCAAGATATCGCTGCAGGTCTTCCAGAGAGTGGTGCGTGATCAGTTCTCGAATCGCACGGCGATCCAGCTTGTTCGATGCATTCAGCGGCATGCGGTCCACTGGTAGGTACGCTGCCGGGACCATGTAAGCCGGCAGATCATGGAGGAGCGAGGTGCGGAGGTCGCGGAATGTGGCCTGGAGAGAAGCAGTGACTGGCAAGGGCTCCGGCTCTGTGGCGTTCAGCTCACGAGTTGCTGCGGTGTGGCTCATATCCATGATGGCAATGAGCGTGATGTGCTGGTCCTTGTCTCCGTGCTGCAGCGGCTCAACGGCGACTGTTCGAGCGGAGGGCAGATGTCGTTGGATCTGGTATTCGACCTCCCCGACCTCGACGCGCTGTCCGCGGATCTTGACCTGCAGATCCCGGCGTCCCATGTGCGTGAGGGTCCCATTGTCGTTCTGCCGCACGAGATCGCCAGTCCGGTACAGCCGGCGCTGGCGTCCGGAAAGCCCTAGCTGTGTCATGAACTCGGGGTCAACGACGAATGCCGCGCTGGTCTTGTCCGCATCATTGAGGTATCCCCGTGCTTGGACGGGACCTTCAATCAGGAGTTCACCCGTTGCCCCAATTGGGCGCAGAGAGTGGTAGTTGTCCGGGTCCACGACCCAGAAGCAGGCGGCGAGTGGTCGGCCGATATTGGGGGCAAGCGCAGGATCCGTGATTGGGTCGCTGCAGGAGGAATGGATGGAACATTCAGACGGGCCATATGCGTTGAGCACGGTGGCATGCGGTTGCCATAGCTTCACGACAGCTGGAGTCACTGGCTCGCCGACTAGAATGAGGGTCTGCAGGCAGGGCAACTCCTCAGGCGCGAGGAGAGACGCGACGGTTGATGTCAATGTGGCACAGTTGACATTCATGGACGCCATCGACTGGGCCAGCCGGTTGACGCGGTCGTGTTCGGATGGGATGCAGACGCAGCCCCCTTTGTAGAGCGTGGTGAACATGTCCTGGATGTTGACGTCGAATGTATGTGCCGCGAACTGCAAGGCCCGCGTGTGCGTCCCAAGCCCAAATACAGATCCATGGGCCTCGATACTTGTAGCTAGAGCACGATGCTGGAGCAGGACTCCTTTGGGAGTCCCAGTACTGCCCGAGGTATAAATCACCCACGCAGTATCATCCGGCGTAACTCCTGTCTTTGGCCTGCCCGAAACCCGAAGCCCTTGAATGTGCGCGTCGACCGTGATCAAGCGGTACCCAAGACCGCACAGCCTCTCTCGCTGCTTATCGTCCACAAGAATGGCTCGCAGCCCCGTATCCCGAGCCATGCCTTCAATCCGAGAGACGGGATGGTTGACCCCTAACGGGACCACCGTGCCACCGGCACAAAGCACAGCCAGCATAGCAACCACCGCCCATTTGGACTTGTCCATACAAACACCCACCATCTGCGACGGGCCGATCTGCAGTTCTGTGACGAGGTAGGAGGCAAGCGAAGCAGCAAGCCCAGTGACCTCCGCATACGTCCAGTCCCCGTCCCATGCACAGATGGCCGGAGCGTGGGGCTGCAATGCCGCACGCTCAAAGACCATCTCATGGATGCAGCGGTCGAGGGCGGGCGGGACGCTGGTATTCCGGCGCAAGATGATCTCCTTGTGTGCAGGACTGAGCTGGAGCTGGATCTCCGACAACGCGGACTCGGCCAGACCAGGATGGAAAAGCTGCTCTGCGACGTGGGCAAAATGCTCCGCGACTCTGGTGGCAGCGGTGGTCGAGATGACCTTCTCGTCATACTGGATATCGACCTCGACTGCGTGCGATCCTCCTGTAGTCACCGGGGTGCACTCGATCTGCAGGCCGAAGCTGCCAAAGTCCTCGAAGGACGCGGGCTGCGCCTCCAAGCCCGGCAGCGCGATCGTGCTGCTTTCAGCCTCGGCGGCCAGCTGGATGACCAGGAGATTGCGGAGCTTCAAAGCGTCATGGTTGGCCTCTGGGATGCAGGCTTTGATTGTCTGGAGGCCGGTCTGTTCGTACGGGATCATGTCGGTCATCTGGTTCTGAACAGCCTGCAGGAACTGCGTGACGGTCAGGCTGCTGTCCACAGACACCCTGACTGGGACGGTGGTGAGGGTCGGCCCTGCGATCTCGTTGATCTGGGCCACTGCAGCATTGCGTCCTGACACGGTGGCGGCAAAGGCAACGTCGCTCGAGCCGGCGTACTGCGACATCACAAGCGCCCAGGCGCCCCTGAGTGTGGTGGATTCCAGAATGCCCGAGGAGCGTCCGGGGATCGTGATGGTCTTCTGGATCCGACCGTGTGGCCGGGGCTGGTAGTCGTTCTGCGGTAGGGGCGGCCAGTCTGCCACAACGTCTCCGGCCAACTGGTCCTGCCAGAAGGCCCTGGCGGCGTCGGTGTCGGTGTTGGTGAGGTACCGGATGAATCGAGAGAATGGGACGGTGGGTGTGTAGTCGGCGGATGAATATATTTGTGCAAGGGACGTGCTGATGGCGCGGATCGTCCAGGCATCGTAGATACTGTGGTGGGCTGTCCAGATAAAGTAGCAGCTGTCTGATGTCGGCTCAGCGATGATCGCGTATCGCACCAGGGGCTCATTGAGTCTCATCCCCTCGTCGTGGTCTTGAGCCACATAGGAGGCGAGGTCTGTGCCGCATCTCCACTTAATCGAGTCGCGGACAACGACCTGGATCGCATGGCCATCCTGTCCGATCGAGAGGCGGGTGCGTAGGATCGGGGTGGTCTTGACCAGCGTCTCCCAGGACGCCTTGAATCGATCGAGGTCCAGGGCAGCAGACAGTGTGTAAACCTGGCGACTGATATAGGCCGCTGACTGGCGTGCGGTGACGGCAATGAACCCTTCCTGCAATGGGGTGGCAGGGTATATATCCTCGATCTGCTCCGCTGCAACACCACATCTTGCAGCAACAGTTGGGAGATCCTTGTCGACAGCACTCCACAGCGAGAATGGCTCTGGGTCAGTTTCGAGGGGACCTGCAACGGCGCCTCCGGTCAAGAAGTTGGCCAAATCAGACAGGCAAGGATGCGACAGGATATCGCCGACGGTCAACTGCAGCTGTTCCTGCTGCTGCACGATCGCCGCAAGACGCATGGCCGCTACAGAGTCTCCGCCCAGCTGGAAGAAGTTGTCGTGGGCCCCAATCCGGCCGATCTCGTCCATTCCCAAGGTCTGAGCCCACAGGGCTTGCAGCGTGCGTTCCATGGTCGTGGAAGGCGCGGTCTTCTCTCCATCGTGCTGCAGGTATTGGCGAATGGCCTCGTAGGACATCTGGTCCAGCAGTCCTCGGAGGGCTCTGCGGTCCAACTTCCCGGACAGGTTTCGAGGCAGCTGCGTGACAGGCACATAGAGCGACGGGACCATATGGCTGGGGAGGACTTGCGACAACGCGACCTGGAGCTTTGTGAAGGTCTGTCGCAGTGCCGGGGTAGGGGGTAGGAATTCCTCGTTCGATGCCGGGGGCTGGCTGCGATATTGACTGTTCTCGGCAAAGTCGACCACAGCAACAAGGACCGGAAGCCCGTGGGCACCCTGCTTGAACAACTCAACAGCCACTGCCCTGGTCTCAGCCAGATGCAGGCCAATCTGGTGTTCGATTTCGCCAACCTCCACCCGCTGCCCTCGGATCTTCACCTGCGTGGTGTTGCGCCGGGCGACATAGACAAACGACCCGTCATCGTTCTGGCGCACAATGTCCCCGCTGCGGTAGAGTCGCGTGCTGAGCGGGATGTCGAATCGCCGCATAAAGTCCAGATCCGTGAGGAAGGCCGTGATCGTTTTGGCCTCGTCGTTCAGATACCCACGCGCAAGCTGGGGCCCTTCAATGAGCAACTCTCCAGGAGCCCCAACTGGACACAACGAGCCGGGATGGTCAGGATTGACAACCCAAAGTCGTGTCCCAATCGGCTGGCCGATGTTGTGCAGCTCTGCCACATCCTTCCTCGGGCCTGCGGCGGATGAGAAGATCGTGCACTCCGAGGGGCCGTAGCAGTTGAAGAGATCGACCTTGCTTTTCCAGGTATCCGTCACCTCAACGGTCGCTGGTTCTCCGCCCAGCACGAGTGTTCGCAGGCTGGGAACCTCGTCTGGCGTGAGAAGGCCCGCGACGGTGTACGTTGTTGCCAGGGCATTCACCTCCGTCTCTCGCATGAACGCCGTGAGCCTGCGCGTGTCGAGACGGTCTTCTTCTGACGGCACGCAGCAGAGGCCGCCCCAGGACAGAGTGGTGAAGTAGTCCTCGATCGTCCCGTCAAACGTATGCGCCGAGTACTGCAGCTTCCTGGTGTAAGGGCCGAACTGGTAGCGGGTGCCGTGGGCGCGGATGCTGGAGCTCAAGGCTCGATGCTCGAGGACTGCACCTTTAGGGAGGCCCGTTGTTCCGGAAGTGTAGATCACCCACGCTGCATGGTCTGGGGTGACTGGCTTTGCTAGCTGGCCGGTCGGAAGATGTAAAGAAGAAGAACCGTCCTGCTCCAGACTATCGTCCACCACGAGCAACTGCTGTCGGAGGAGACCATCACCGAGGCGCTGGCGGTGCTTTGCATCAACAAGAACCAGATCAGACTTGTTGTCGTTGAGGATCGTCTCGATGCGTCGGATCGGATGGCTGACGCCTAGGGGGACAACCACGCCGCCGGCCTTGAGGATTGCCAGAAAGGCCACGGCTGCCCACCGCGACTTGTCCATGCACACCGCAACCATGCGCTCTGGGCCGGTACCAAGGGCGACAAGTTGAGCGGCCAGGAGCTGAGCCAGATGCGCCAACTCCGTGTAGGTGAACTGTCCGTCCCATGCGCACACCGCGAGCTTGGTTGGGTGTGCCATAGCCTGCTCCTCAACCATCTCATGCACACAACGCTCGACAGGCTCAGGAGGCGCGGCATTCCAGGTCGCAATCTGCTGCTGGTCATGAGGACTGAGGAGGTTGAGCTGCTGCAATGGCAGATCCCTGCATCTCGGGTCGCGAAGCCGGCGCACAATATACGCAAACTGGTCGAGAACGCGCTGCATGTAGGCCGCAGTCACGATCTGGTCATCAAAGCGCGCCTGGACCCGAATCGTCGTTCCCAGCACACACTCGATGTTCACGCCGTAGCTGTCGAAGTCCTCGACCGCGCTCGGGACGGCCTCGATGCCGGGGAAGTCAAGGACTGTGTCGCTTTCCTCGGCGGGTTGGATGACCAGCAGGTTGCGCAGCTGGAGGTTGGGATGGTTGCGCATGGCCAGTAAGCCCGTCTGCTCGTGGTCGATCATCTGCTGCGACTGCGTCTGCACGCCCTGCAGGAAGCTCGCCACGGTCATGCGGGCTTGGGGGTCAAGATGCAGCCGGACGGGGACGGTGGCGATGGTTGGGCCGATGATCTCCGTCACGCCTGGCACGGGCGCTGCGCGACCGGAGATGTTGGCTGCATAGACGACGTCGTTGTGGCCGGAGAACTGCGCCATCGCCAGCCCCCATGCTGCACGAAGGATATTGGCCATCGCAATCCCGCTCCCATCGGTATCATGGTTGGGGATATTCACATGCAGAGACGACCGGGGCCGTGGCTCGTAGCCCACATGCGGCAGACGCGGCCAGTCTGCTTCGACGTCGTCGCCCTGAAGCTGCTGCTTCCAGAACTCAAGGCTGCCAGCCCGGTCGATGTCCTCCAGGTAGCGGATGAAGCGGGTGTAGGGAACAGGTCGCGGCACATGGTCCTCGCGGTTGTAGAGGGCGATGAGCTCCTGGCACAGCAGACGGACCGTCCAGCCATCGTACATGCTGTGGTGGGCCGTCCATACGAACAACCGTTCGCCCGATGGCTGTGTCACGATGGCGTACCGTGCCAGCGGCTGCCCTAACCCCATGCCACGCTCCTTGTCCTGCTGGATATACTCCTCCAACGACCCAGCGTGGGATACCCACTCAATCGGCCCCTTCACAACAACCTGCCAGCTTCCCTGCGCGCCAATCACGATCCGCGTGCGGAGGATGGGAGTGACGGTCGCCAGGGCCTCCCATGCTGCCTTGAAGCGGGCAAGATCGATAGCCTGGGAGAGGACGTAGCTCTGCCGACTGACGTAGGCTGCTTGTTGGCGCGAAGTGTTGGCCAGAAGGGCTTCCTGGAGAGGTGTGCAGGGGTAGACATCCTGCACCTGCTCGACCGCAACGCCGCACTGCTCTGCCACTGTGGCAAGCCGGGCATGGAGTCCAGACGCGGGATCTGATGCGTCCGTGAACAGTGCGAATGGCTCGGGGTCTGGCTCAACACTCTGTATATCTTCCTGCTCGAGACCTCCCCGCACGCGCTCTTCAAGAACCTCGGCAAGCTCTGACAGTCGAGAGTGCTGGAAGATGTCGGTAACGACCAGCTTGAGGTGCTTACTGGTGCGAGCCGCAGTCGCAACCATCCGCATTGCTGTGACAGAGTCCCCTCCCAGGCGGAAGAAGTCGTCCTGAGGGCTCACGTTGTCCACGGGGATCTTGAGCATCCGCGCCCAGAGGTCCTGGAGCAGTTGTTCCATCTCGGATGCTGGTTGGAGTGTCTTTGGCACGGTCTCCTGCTCGGCGGTCCATCGGCCCAGACTGTTTGGAGGGAGCGACAGCAGGAGCTCGTGCACTGCGCGGCGATCCACCTTGCCAGAGACATTCGTGGGGATGCCCGGAACTGGGACAAACAAGGTCGGCGCCATATAATCAGGCAAGACGCGAAGCAGCGCCTGGCGCAGGCTGGCAAACTCGGAGCACAAGGCTGGCGAGGGCGCGATGGTCCCGGCCGGCTCTGCCTGCAATGTTTCCGCTTCACGCAGCGCAATGACGGCAACAAGGCCGGTTTCTTCGAGCAAATGCACGACGGCCGTCTGCGCACTTGGCATATGCTTCACAATCTGGTGCTCGATCTCGCCGATCTCGACGCGCTGGCCGCGGATCTTCACCTGCGTGTCTCGTCGACTGAGATAGGTAAACGACCCGTCAACGTTCTGGCGGACTAGATCGCCTGTCCGATAGATGCGGCAGCCAGACGGCGCAGTCAGAAACGCGGGCGGCGGAACAAACGACGCGGCTGTTTTCTCTGCGTTGTTGAGGTATCCCCGCGCGATCAGGGGTCCCTCGATCAGAAGCTCTCCGGGCGCACCGATCGGGCTGAGCTGGTGGTAGTTGTGAGGCTGCGTGACCCAATGCCGGGTTGCCATGGGGGTGCCAATGTTGTCTGCTTCGTCGGGGCGCGAGATTGGGCCGTTGCATGTGCACACGGAGCCCTCGGAGGGACCATACGTGTTGTAGAGCGCCACGCCGGGCACGCTCTTCCAGAGAGCCACGACGTCGGGCTTTAGCGCTTCGCCGGTGAGCGCGAGGGTCGTAAGCGTTGGGACCTCCGCTGGAGATAGGAGCCGCGCCACGGTCGGGGTTAGACTGGCGAAGTTGACGGCCATGGCTTGGATGCTGCCTGCTATGTTGTTCATGCGGTCGCTCTCGGATGGGAGGCACACGCAGCCGCCGTAGATCAGGGTTGCTGAGATATCGGAGATGCTGACGTCGAACGTAAAGGGCGAGAACTGCAGAGCGCGCGTCTTGTTGGAAATATGCATCCGGGCAGCTTGGGTCCTCATGCTTGTGCATAGCCCGCCGTGTTCCAAGATCATGCCCTTGGGTGCACCGGTACTCCCTGATGTGTAGTTGATCCACGCTACATTGTCCGGTGAAACGTCTGGCAAAGGAGCGCTCTGGGGCAGTTTCTCAAGGCTTTGAGCATTCACGATCACTCGGGGAATGTTGCTGGAAAGATCCGCCAGTCGATGGTGCTGCTGCTCATCCACAAGAATAACAACGGCCGCACTGTCCTCGACCATGACCTCGATGCGCGAAAGAGGGTGTGAGATGCCCAGCGGCACAACGGCACCTCCTGCCTGCAGAGTCGCGAATATGGCCACCACCGCCCACCGCGACTTATCCAGGCACAGGCCCACGTTCTTCTCAGGGCCGACCCCAAGGCGAACAAGCTGATGTGCCAGGCGAGAGGCATAGCTGTCCAGTTCTCCGTAGCTCAGGTCGCCATCCCACGCACACACAGCCGGCGCGTTCGGTTGAGCCAGGACCTGCTTCCCCACGAGGTGATGGATACATGCGTCCCAGCGGGAGACATCAACCGCGGCATTGCGCTCGACGAGACGGGCTCGATGTCCAGGACTCACCAGGTCCATGTCGCCCAATGTGCGCCCCTCGAGCTGCGGATCACACAGCCGCTGGACGACGTGTGTGAAGTGCGACAGGATATGTTCCGCCTGCGCCGTTGGGAGGACGGCCTCGTCGAAGCGGAAGGCCACGCGCAGATCCGTGGTGCTCACGGTGCAGTCGACCGTCAGGCCATGGCTGTCGAAGGCCACCGCCGTGGTTGGCGAGAGCGGCTTGACGCCTGGGAACGGAGCATCGGCGGTCTCTCCTTCGCCTGCTGTTTGCACGACCAGTACGTTCCGGAGGTTGAGCGCCGGGCTGAGATGCGGAGGGATGATGGCCCTGATCGTGCGGAGGCCGGTGTGCTCGTAGGGGATCATATCCGCGGCCTGCTTTTGGATGGTGGCCAGGAAGCTGCTGGTTTTGTCCGTCCAGTCGATGTGAGTCCGCACAGGGACAGTGGTGATTGTTGGGGCGACGATGTTGCCGACTTGCCAGACGGGAGCATTGCGGCCAGAGACAGTTGCTGCGAAGACGACATCGTCGTGTCCTGCGTATTGTGCCATTGTAATTGCCCACGCGGCGCGGACCACGTTTGCAGGCGTAATCACCTGGGTAGGGCCGCTGGCAGGGAGCGGCACGACGTTGATGATTTCGCGTCCCGGCTGCGGTTGGTAGTCGACGGATGGAAGAGGCGGCCAGTTGCTCATCACCTCGCCCTGCAGCTCGTTGGACCAGTAGGTCGCACTCTCAGCGTGGACCTCTGCATTGTCCTGTTCGGCGAGGAAGCGGATGAATCGTGGAAAGGAGGCAGGGGCGTGCAGCGTCTGGCCGGTGTGGTAGAGATCGGCCAGATGTTGATAGAGTAAACGGGTGCTCCAGCCATCGTAAAGACTGTGATGGGCTGTCCATACCAGGGACTTCTTGTCGACGAGTCCCATACGTACCAAAGGCGTTCCCAGTCCCATGCCCTGCTCCTGGTCCTGGTCGAGGTAGCCCTCCAAGCTGTCGGACGTTCGCCATTCAATCTCCTCATCAACAACCACTTGCACTAACATCGAGGCGTTGCCAGGGCTCATGGAAATGCGGGTTCGCAGGGTTGGGACTGCCTGGGTGAGTTTGCGCCAGGCACGCTGCAGCCTGTCCACGTCGATGCTGCCGTCGAGCTCGAATACCTGGCGGTTGATGTACGCGGCGGACTGGCGGGAGGTGATGGCCATCATTGCTTCTTGCAGCGGAGTACACGGATACACATCCTGGATACTAGTCACTGGAACACCGCAGTCCTGAGCAATTTGCTGAAGGTGTTCCTCTCGATGCCGCAAGTCTTGACGGGCGTCCCACAGCGAAAAGGGTTCTGGATCATGATCCGCCATACTCCTCTCCTCGGTTGAAAGCCGTGAACTAAGAAGGTCAGCCAAGTCAGCCAGACGCGGACTCTGGAAGATATCTGCCACAGTCAGCTTCAACGCCCGAGCCGACTCCGTCGCCACCATCCGCATCGCAACAACCGAGTCGCCCCCGATCTGGAAGAAGTTATCGTGAACGCTCACTTGGGCGACTGGAACCTGCAACACATCCGCCCACAGCGCCTGCAGTTGACTCTCTGTCGGTGTAGAGGGGGCGGCAGTCTCAGTCGCAGACACAGCCAGGTACACCCGCTGCTCATCAGAGGGGACCTCCTCCAGCAGAGCCCGCACCGCTCGCCGGTCGAGCTTCCCTGACGCGTTGAGCGGCATATCCACGATGGGCAGGAATGCACTGGGCACCATATAGGCCGGCAGGACCTGGAACAGCGATCCCCGCAGGCGCTGTAGTCCGGTCGTCAAAGCAGGTGAAGGGAGGAGAACGCCCAGCTCAGAGGCCGGGCCACAGCGCAGCTCGCTATCCAGAGCGAAATCCAGTGCCGCCGTGAGACCGACCTTGCCCGCGTCCTCGAGGAGCTCGACGGCCGCCGACCGCACGTCCGGGAGCTGCTGCGTGATCTGGTACTCGATCTCGCCGACCTCGACGCGCTGTCCGCGGATCTTGATCTGCGTATCGCGTCGGCCGAGGTGCGTGAGGGATCCGTCCTCGTCGAGTCGGACGAGGTCGCCGGTCCGATACATGCGGCCGTTAGTCGAGCTGCACGGGGTCCCAAGCGCGGTGAGGAATGCCGGGTTGGCGATGAACGCGCTCTGGGTCTTCAGGGTGTCGTTGAGGTACTCCCTTGCCAGAATCGGTCCCTCAATGAGCAGTTCGCCCGGCACGCCGATCGGACAGAGCCGGTTGTAGTCCCGCACCTCGGCCACCCAGACACGCGAGCCCATTCCGGTGCCGATGATGGCGGCCTGCTTGGGGTCGGTCAGGGGCGTGCTGCAGGTGGAGTGGATGGAGCACTCGGAGGGCCCGTAGGCGTTGAGCACGGTGGCGTGGCCGAGCCAGCGCTGGACGACGTCGGGCTTGACGGGTTCGCCGACGAGGGCGAGCTGTTGCATGGCGGGGACATCGGCGGGATCGATCAGCCGGGCTACGGTCGAGGTGAGGGTCGCAAAGGTGACGCTGAGCTTGCGGACGGCTGTGCTGAGATCGCTCATGCGTTCGTGCTCGCTGGGGACGCAGACGACGCCGCCGAATGCGAGTGTCGTGAAGTAGTCTTGGATGCAGGCGTCGAAGGTATGCGCGGCGAACTGGAGCATGCGTGTGTGAGCGCCCATCTTGAACCGTGTCCCGTGGGCGCGGATACTGCTGCACAGGGCTCGGTGCTGCAGAACAACGCCCTTTGGCTTGCCTGTGCTTCCGGACGTGTAGATGACCCAGGCGGCGTTGTCTGGTGTGGCCAGTGATGGCTCAGGCTCAATCGGTTGAGGGGTTGGAGTATCAAACAAACTCTTCTCCACCACCACCAGCTGCACATTGGGGATGGTCGACAGGCGGTCCCGTTGTTGTTCGTCCACCAGTATGATTTCGATGTTCGTGTCTTCCACAATGCCCTCGATTCGGGTTCGGGGGTGGTTGACACCCAGCGGGACGACGACACCTCCTGCCTGCAGGATGGCCAGCATCGCCACGCCGGCCAGCTTGGATTTGTCCATGCAAACGCCAACCATGCGCTCTGCGCCGACATTCATGCCTCGAAGATACTGGCTTAGATGTGTCGCCTGCGTGTTGAGCTCGGCATACGTCAAATCACCATCCCAGGCACAGATGGCCACGGAGTCTGGATGTGCTGTGACTTGCTCCTGGACCAGGTGGTGTATACACTGTTCAACGCGTTCAGGCGCAGTCTGATTCCACCGCACAATTGTTGCAGAGTCATCCGCGCTCAGGAGGGAAAGGTCTCCCAGCGGAACCGCATCATTCCGTCTGCTGCATAGCTGCTGTACAACATGATCAAAGCACATGAGGATCCTCTTCACCCGCGGACTCGCAATCACATTCTCATCATAGCGCATTTCCACCGTCACCGCGTCGGCCCCAAGCGCGCATTGAACCGTAAGCCCGTACGTATCGAATCCCTGCAGCGTGACAGGCAAGGGCGTCAACCCAGGGAAGCTCTCCTCGGCATCAGGCAACGGCTGAACCAGGAACAGGTTCCTGAGCTCCAACGCTGCATGGCAGGACTCCGGGACGAGTTTCCGGATCAGCTGCAGCCCCGTCTGTTCGAACGGAATCATATCCGCCGCCTGCTTCTGGACTGCGTCCAGGAACTGGCGGACGGGCTGCTGGGCATCGAGATGCACAGCCACAGGCACGGTTGTAATGGTCGGCCCAACCATGTCTGAGATTCCGCGGACAGGTGCGTTTCTGCCGGAAACTGTCGCGCCAAACACCACGCTGTTGCTCTGCCCGCCGGCGTATGTGGCCATGGCCAGTGCCCATGCCGCGCGTAGGACGTGCGGGAGCTCGGATAGGCCACGCGGGGAGACATCCGCATTAGGGAGTGCAATTTCGTGTGTTTCCCGGTGCATAGGCTTCGGCTGGTAATCTGCTCGGGGAAGTGGTGGCCAGTCGACGACTGCCTCGCCTTCCAGCTGGGCGGACCAGTAGCTCGCCGAAGACGCGGGGTCTTGGTGCAAGAGATGCCGAATGAATCGCGAGTACGGCACAGGGGACGGGATGCGGTTGTGGGTATAGATCTCCGCCAGGCGCTCGAATATCAAAGCTGCACTCCACCCGTCGTACACACTGTGGTGGCCGGTGAAGACGAAGAACCGCTCTTCCTTCTGCTGCACCAGGGCTAAGCGCACCAGCGGCTGGCCCAGTGCCATTCCCTCTGCCTCATCGTAGGCCAGATATTTGTCCAGGTCTGTGCTGTGCTTCCAAGCCAGTTCTTGCCCGACAACAATCTGAACCAATGCCCCGGTCTGGGAGCCAGATCCGGAGGCCTGGTCGACCGCGAGGCGCGTGCGGAGGATCGGGGTGTGGTGGACGAGCGTTTTCCATGCTTCTTGGAAGCGCGTGGTATCGATCGAGGCCGCGAGCTTGAAGACCTGCCGGCCGACATAGGCTGTGGGCTGATGCGTGGTGAGAGCCATGAGGCCCTCCTGCATCGCCGTGCAAGGGAATACGTCTTCAACTTTGTCCGCAGCGACACCGCACAGTGCGGCCAAGTTGGCGACCCGCTGCGCCTGTTCATTCTTGATATCCCAAAGGGCAAAGGGCGCTGGGTCCTCTTGGACGGTTTCGTCAGTGCGTCCCTCGAGCACACGGGCGAGATCTGACAATCGCGCATGCTGGAAGACATCCGCCACGCTCAGATGCAGTTCCTGAGCAGCCGGCGTCGAAACCATGCGCATCGCGGCGATCGAATCGCCTCCAAGGAGCACGAAGCTGTCTTCCCTGCCGATGCTCGCAGGATTGACCTTGAGCGTTTCGGCCCAGAGCGCATGCAACTTGTGCTCGATCGCGCTGGAGGGCGCGCTTTTGGGCCCGGCATTCAGCGCATACTCCTGCAGCTCGGCAGCAGTGAGAGCTTGTAGTTTGGCGCGTAGGCCTCGTCGATCTAGTTTCCCCGAGGCATTGATGGGCATCTGGTCGGTGGGCATGTACAGGGTCGGCACCATGTACTGCGGCAGGGCCTGCAGGAGCTCCTCGCGCAGGGCTTCCAAGGCTGGTCTCTCGCCTGCAAAGTCAATGACGGCCATCAAACTGAGCTGGCTTCCTTGCCCGACCAGCTCGACCGCTACCGTCTTGACACCCGGTAGGCGCTGCGTGATCTGATGCTCGACCTCGCCAACATCAACCCGCTGCCCGCGGATCTTAACCTGCTGGCCTCCGCATCGGCCCAGATACAGCAGCGAGCCGTCCGCATTCTGCCGGACCAGATCGCCCGTCCGATACATCCGGCGCCCAGCGAGGTCGAGGCCAAGTTGTTCCGAGAACCTAGGGCTAATGAAGCTCTCGTTCGTGGTGATTTCGTCGTTCAGATAGCCGCGCGCAAGCAGCGGGCCCTCGATCAGCAGCTCCCCCGGTGTCCCGATCGGACATAAGGCGTGGTGGTTGTCTGCCTGCACCACCCAAAAGAGCGATTCCATAGGCGCGCCGATATTGCGCGCTTCGTCGTGGTGGAAGAGCTGCCGACTGTTCGAGGCTGTGATGGAGCATTCGGTCGGCCCGTACGAGTTGAACACCCGTGCGTGCTGAGCCCAGGCAGCGAGGACAGAGGGCTTCAGGGGCTCGCCGCTGAGGAGTAGTGTGGTTAATGATGGGACCTGCGACGGCGACAGCATCTCCGTGACTGTCGAGGTGAGCTCCGCGTAGTTGACCCCCAACCGGGCAGCCGCTTCCCCGAGGCCATTCAGCCGCTGCTCCTCCGAAGGCACACACACGCAGCCGCCGGCCTGGAGCGTGCTGAAGGTATCCATCACGCTGACGTCAAACGTGTATGCCGCGAATTGCAGCGTCCGCGTATCCTCCGTGATCCCTATAGCCTTTGCATGCGCCGTGAGACTCGTGCAGAGCGATCGATGCTCCAATACAACGCCTTTCGGCGTGCCCGTACTGCCCGACGTATAAATCACCCAGGCCATATTGCCCGGTGTCACTGCGCTGTGGATATCCTGCGCCGGTGCAGGCGGGAGACTTTCCACGGCGCTCGAGTCCACGATGACCAACGGCCGGTTCAGCCCCGCCAGCCGGGCTGCCTGCGATGCGTCGGCAAGAATGACTTTCGCTTGCGCATCCTCGATAATTCCCTGCAGCCGCTGGAGTGGATGGCTTCCTGAGAGTGGAAGCACCGCTCCGCCAGCGTAGAGAATCGCCAGCATCGCCACCACCGCCCACCGCGACTTATCCATGCACAGCCCGATCGTCTGTTCGGGTCCGACCCCATAGCTGGTCGTCAGGTGCTGCGCCAGACGCAGACTCTGGCTGGCTAGTTCCGCGTATGTGAACTGGCCGTCCCACGCGTCCACTGCTATCGCCGTCGGTCGGGAGCGCACTTGCTCCTGCACCAGATCATGGATGCATTGATGTACGGGAGACGGAACGTCGCTGTTCCACCTCTTAATCTGCTCTGCGTCTTGAGGCGGGAGGGTCAGGATCCCGCTGATTGAGGTCTGGCCATCAGAGCTGCACATCTTCCGCACGAGCGTCGAGTATTGATCCATGACATTTTCAAGGGCAGCGGTTGGTATGACCTCCTCATCATAGTTCACCTGCATGTCAATGGACTCACGCCCGAGCGTACACTCCACGTTCAGCGCGTAGCTGTCGAAATCCTCCATCGGGATATCAATTGGCGCGAGCCCAGGAAAGGCCTCGTAGACGTCGCGCTCCCCGGCCGGCTGGATGACCAGCAGGTTGCGGAAGTCCAGGGATGACGCGGATTCAGGGAGAAGGGTCCGGATCTGCTGGAGACCCGTGTGTTCGTAGTCTATCATCCCGGTGGCTTGCGTTTGAATCCGATCCAGGAACTCGGACACCGTTACTGTCTGGTCCACGCGGATCCGTACTGGGACTGTCGTGATCAGGGGAGCCGTGATATCTGCGACTTTTGGAACAGGGGCGTTTCGGCCGGAGAGCGTCACGCCGAATATCACATCGCTGTACCCGCTGTACTGCGCCATCACTAGGGCCCATGCTCCGCGGAGCACGGCCGACATCATCACCAGCCCCGAGGATCCATCAGGGAGCGGGATCTTGGCCTGGTACTGCGCACGCGGTCTGGGTTGGTACGTTGCGCTGGGGAGAGCCGGCCACTCCGCCATGACATCCTCGCCGTGGAGCTGGTCTCGCCAGTAGTGCGCAGCGCGGTCGGGACTCTGCTGTTGCAGGTAGCGCACAAATCGAGTGTAAGGGACGGGCGGGGATAGCTGCTCGGAGTTGTAGAGTGCAGCCAACTGCCGGTAGAGCTGGAGGGCGCTCCACCCGTCGTAGATGCTGTGGTGCACCGTCCACACAAACGCAGGTCCGTCCTGGATCAAGCCGCACCGGTTCAAGGGCTGGCCGAGGGTGATGTTCTCCTGACGGTCGTGCTCCAGGTATTCATTTAGTGTTTTTGCCTCGCGCCAGACAACCGTGTCGCGCGTCACCACTTGCAGCGATCGTCCGCTGGACGGGTCGATGATGATTCGTGTGCGCAGAATGGCCGTTCTCGCCGCGAGGGCTTCCCACGCTGCTCGGAACCGGGCAATGTCGACGGTCGGGGGCAGGGTGAAGCCGCGACGGTCGACGTACGCGGCCGGGGTTCGGGAGGTGATGGCCATCAGGCCTTCCTGTAATGGTGTGGAGGGATATACATTCTCGATATCGTCGGGCGTCAGGTTGCAGAGCGTGGCCACTTGCTGTAACAACGTCTGTTTCTCCTCTGTTGTCGCGGCGTGGTATTCAGGCCATAGAGTAAAGGGCGCTGCATCGGCTTCTTCGGGCTCGAGTTCGCGGTCGATTGATTCGGAAGGCTGTAGATATTGGACGTGTTCGAAGAGCTCTGTTAAGCTGGCGCACCGGATCACGTCTGCTGTCATGACTCTCATTCCTCGCTCCTCGCATCGCGCAATGAGCCGGATGGTCGCGATCGAGTCGCCGCCCAGTGCGACCCACGAGCGAGTCTCGTCCAGGTCGTCTGTTTCGATCTTCAATGCCTCGGCGCATATTTCTGTGAATATGCGTTTTCGGTCCATCTCGTTTGTTGTGTTGTCCATCTTCTGTAGGTGTTGGTTGTCGTTGTGTTGTTGAAGTAGTGTACAGTCTATAAGAAAGATTGGTGGGTTGTTGATCGTAGTGTACAGTCTATAGGAAAAGAGAGAAGGTTCGAATCTTCAGGCACAAGATTAGTATGGTATGTGAGAACCTAGCGTTGACTGGACACTGCCCAGGTATACTTCTCTCTCCAGCTGAGCCAGCTGAGTTAGGGCTGTTAGTCAGCTCCCCCTGGACGCTGTAGCCTCTCACCGAATCCTGCTGCTGAGTAACAACTGGGAGAACCATCAACTGGCAGTCATTCATCCAGTGGATTGCGCATAGATATGCTGTCTCTGTGGCAGTGTCACCGCTGGAGAGTGAGAGGGCTGAGCAATGTTTTAGAAGCTGTCAGTCCACACATGTGCCAGGCCCATCGCTGAGCAATCCAGGCATGTCTTCTTATTCTCTCGTCATCCATTGACACTATCTCGTTCATGTTCTATGGAAAACCTTAACATGTTCGCTCCAGAGAGTACGCCAGCCCTGCTCGCCCTATCCGTCGTGCTCGCCGTGGTTATAGCCAGCTATGTGATCCAGCTGAACCGCTCGCGCACCCACAGGGCATTCTGGGCCTCACAACCATGGGCTGGAGTCCGCAACGAATGGTTCAGTGGCGCCCGAAGCAAGCTGCGGATCATCACCAGCGTCCGCGAGATGGTTGAGGACGGATTCCACCGGTTCTCCCAGGCCAAAACCGCCTTTGCGCTGCCCAACATCGGAGAACCCTCCTGGCTGGTGCTGCCGCCCGCGTCACTGCGCGAATACCTCTCCAAGCCAGATGCGGATCTCGACCATAACGTCATCCACGAGGACCAACTCCAAGTCTACTATACCCAAGGCGTTCTTGGCCACCATGCAGCGACAATCCCGCTGCAGTTCGATGTCGTGCGCCGTCAGCTGACGAGGCAGTTGCCGCTCGTTGCGGCCGCCCTGCACGATGAGCTGCACCGATCCTTTGAGGACTACTGGGGCACCGACACAGCCGCGGCGAAGGAGATCGGTCTGCTCGCGACATGTTTCAAGATCGTCACCCGCACCGCCAACCGCGTCTTTGCCGGGGCGGACATCTGCCGGGACGAGGCCTTCCTCGAGCATCTGCGTAGGTACTCTGACGCGGTGAGCAGGGCGGGCATCATCATCCGTCTGTTGCCGCGATGGCTGCGGCCAGTGGTGGCACCAGTCGTGACAGTCTGGTATCGCCGCGACCTGGCCATTTGCAGGGAGATCTGCGTCCCTGTCATCCACCGCCGGGTCCAGGAAACAATCGAGAAGCGCAAGGACGGCTGCACTTGGGAAGCACCAGTCAGTACCCCGAGCCTGATAATGATACACACTCATATAGGTTGTTATTCTAGGTCGACGTCCTGCAATGGCTCATTGAAGCTGCCCTGCAACGCAACGACGCCGCCGAGTTAGACCCGCTCCTCCTCACGCAGCGCCTCCTCATGCTCAACTTCGTCTCGATCGAAACAACCGCAATGGCCATAGCCCACGCCCTCGCCGACCTCTACAGCTCGCCAAACGCCGAGTCCTTCGTCGCGGGTCTCGAGGAAGAATGCGACCGAGTGCTGCCGCAGGAGCCGGGGGTGTGTTGGACAAAAGCCCAGCTAGACCAGCTCGTGCGCATCGACTCCACGATCCGCGAGTCCATGCGCATCTCCGATTTCTCGCACATCCAGCTGCCCCGCGTGGTATCGAATCCGCACGGGATCGATTTCGAGAGCACGGCCGATCCGCTGCACGTCCCTGCGGGAATCCGCCTGTGTGTGCCCGCGCATTCCATCCACCGCGATCCTACTTCCCACCCAGACCCGTTGACTTTTAACGCATTCCGATTTGTTATCGAGCCCGGCGACGGCCGTACGGGAGATGCCGCGGAGCCGGAGCCCCCGGCCGCGCGGAAACAGCCCTCCCTGGCGACGACGACCGACTCGTTTCTGGTATTCGGGCATGGGCGGCCGCCGGCACGCGTGCCCGGGGCGGTTCTTTGCGGCGCATTTGATGAAACTCATGTTGGCGTATGTTGTGCGGCACTACGATGTCGAACGACTGACGGAGCCGGTGGATAAGCTGGTGCAGGTGGGCACGGCTAAGCCGGATGCGAATCTCAGGCTGACCGTGCGGCGACGAGATAAGTGAGGAGGCTAACCGTAGTAGATGTAGTGGACATCAAACACTTTAGTTGATAGGGCTAGAGCTAGTTCTGCTAGACCTATCCAAGCCCAGGTGGATGGATGCTACTCCCAAGGTCGAGGACATGCTAATACGACTCTTGTCGAGAAACACGCCGATCCCCTCACACCATGCAGGCCATGCATTAGGCACCTACGCAGTGACGTTGCCTATAGCTAGACGCAATATAACCCAAGCCTCAGCTGCTTTAATTAGACGCGGCCCCCTCCAGCCACCGCATCTCGATTCCTTCCGTGCCGTCGATATTAATTTCCCCCGTCCACCTCCACTTCCACTTGGCACCTTGACTCTTCCATCGCTCCCCTCCTAGGCTACCCCTCCGAGCCTCTGGCACAATGAATCAATCGTCGAAATACTCCCTCTACGTCTTCGTCGTCCTGGTCGCTTGCGTCGCGGCCCTGTTCATCGGCATCGGCATCTACCAGATGTTTAATCCCCTCGATCGCGACAACGCGGCGTACCGCGACGTGCCCCGTGAGCAGAGGGCCTATATGCGCAGAGTCCGGCAGCAGAATTTCAATCAGATGGCTCAGGCTGCGCGACGGCCCGATATGATGATTCCGGTTTCTTGAATGGGGCTTAGGTGGGTTTGGATGCACTTGGCCGCTCTGGACTACGACTGACTATCCCAGGATCAATGCGGAAGTTATGGTGTCTGGCCTTTTGTGGACGTGATGTGCTTTATGAATATACGGTGTTATCTAGGGTAGTTCTGTTATGGTCGTTTTATTACTATAAATTATTCAATCTGTAGTCGCCTTCCTGGCATGGTTATATATCTTTAGCGATTGTTGTAGCCTTTTGACAGTCCTCGCAGGCCTCCGAGCCAGTTGATATATATATATATATATATAGTCAACGTTCGGAATCCCTTTCCCAAGCTGCCTTTTTGGTCGTATGATACACATTCCATGCCAGGACAGCGTAGTGAGATGGGTAAAGACACTGCCATCCTCAGCCATCTTCAGCCGTCGATACTGGGGCTGAATGCCATTCATTGTATTTGCCGGCGTATATAACTATGTATATAGCTTCCAATGTTTCCCAGCTGGAGACTATTCCCTCTCAATCACATTCCGACTCTGAAAAACAATGGCCATCACCACCCTTGATTTTAACCAATTCCGCAGCACCAGCGCAGAGGAGCGCTTGAAATTCTGTGCGGACCTCTGCGAGACCCTCTCGGTCTATGGCTTTGCAAAGGTCCGCAACACTACACTATCGAACGGACTGATAGACGAGATCTTCAAATACGTGAGGCCCAAGTCACACCAACTTCGCAACGAATGACTGACAAGGCCAGGCCCGGTCCTTCTTCGCCCTGCCAGACACCATCAAAGCCAAAGCCAAGCACCCGGAGGCCCCGAATCCCCATCGCGGCTGGAGCGCCATCGGCCAAGAGCGCGTGTGGAAGATCTCCGGCTTCGAGCAGGACCAGCAGCGCACCGACAGCTACAATGAGTTCCGAGTATGTCCCATGCCTAGTCTCCAGTATGAACCAGACGCTGGTATCTAACCAGCTCACAGGAATCCTTCGACCAAGGCGCCGCAGACGACGCGCTCTTCCCAAACAGATGGGTCGACGAAGCCGACCTCCCCGGCTTCCGGACCTTCATGGAATCCTTCTACAAGTCCTGCGACGACCTACACGCGCACCTCCTACGCGCCATCTCCACGGGCCTCAACCTCCCCGCCACCCTCCTGCCCGCCAAACACCGCCACAACACCAGCGAGCTGCGCCTGGTGCACTACCCGCCAATTCCCTGCAGCGCGCTGCGCACCAACATGCGGATCGGCGAGCACTCGGACTTCGGCACGCTGACGCTGCTCCTGCAGGACTCGGTGGGCGGGCTGCAGGTCGAGGACCAGCGGAACCGAGGCAGCTTTATCCCCGTTGAGCCGGAGGACGGGTACGAGGTGGTGATTAACATCGGGGACTGTCTGCAGCGGTGGACGAACCGGCGGCTGTGCTCGGCGAATCATCGGGTGATGTTGCCCGTGGGGAAGGATGTTGAGACGGATGAGGTGCTGGAGGAGCGGTTCTCTGTGGCGTATTTTGGCAAGCCCGATCGGGAGGTCCTGGTTGATTCGCTGCCTGAGTGTGTGGGGGAGGACGAGGAGGTGCGCTATGCTGATGGTTTGACGGCGCTGGAGTATAATCAGATTAAGTTGACGAGGACCTATGGGTAGGGTTTGGTATTGAGTTGCATTGGTATCAATTCGTGTACATTCTATTCATATTTCATGCAATCGTTCCAATGGGTACCATAGTTTACCTACACTTTAACCACCTCAATGGGCTCTGGGCGGGACTCTACGCTGCTGTTGGGAATCGGCGTAGGCTGGTGATACCGCTGGAATGGTCAGTAGGAAAAGGAGTTAGCATCGGATCGTGACGTACGTTAATCACCGACATCAAAGCCCTGTCAATGGCCGAGTCCTGGCTGAACCCGATCCCGATCCCCCATGCTTCCTCTGCAGTCTCCGTGACTGCGCATTGCACAAACACCACCGTCAGACTTGCATCAGGCACCCCGAGCGGGTGAGCTACAACCCTGGTGCACCGCAACAGAAAATCCAAGCCCCTCGTCAATATCCCCGCCGCCCTCGCAGCCTGGTCGGTGATATCTTCCAGCTCCAGAGCACAACCAGGATAATGAGCCGCAGCAACGTACCCTTGCTCCCGCAACACGCGGCCACTGGGCGAGTCTCGCAAATCATACGTATCCGCAAAGAGAGCACATATCTCCTCCGCAGCCAACCCCCTCTCCTGCGCCACAGACTGCTCCTTGACAAGCCGGCTAAAGCTCGCCGCCAGCGGCGTCGGCAGGCTCAACGCGAGCCCGTTCTGAATCAGCCAGGCCACGCCCCCCTTCCCACTCTGGCTATTCACGCCAATGACACTATCAAACGAGACGCCCAAATCCGCCGGGTCAAGCGGGAGGTACGGGACCTTCCACGGGATGCCGGAGCCACCCGCCGCCCGCCTCCGCAGCCCCTTGCGAATCGCATCCTGATGCGCGCCAGAGAACGCGCGGAAGTAGAAGTCCCCGGAGTACGGGGTCCGCGGATGCACAGGCAGCCGCGTGATGTCCTCATACACGCGGCGGATACCGGGGAGGTTGGAGAAGTCCAGCCCGGTCTCGATCCCCTGCGTGTAGACGTTGATCGCGGCCGTGACGAGGTCCAGGTTGCCTGCGCGCTCGCCGTTCCCGAAGAGGCAGCCCTCGACGCGGTCCCCGCCCGCCAGACAGGCCAGTTCCGCGGCCGCTGCGGCGCCGCCGCGATCGTTGTGCGTGTGGATGGAGATGCATACCGTTTCGCGGGCTGCGAGGTGGCGCGAGAAATACTCCACCTGGTCGGCGAAGACGTTTACCGTTGCGGCCTCGACGCTCGACGCCAGCCCTAGGATGACGGGGGCTTCGCGTGACGGCTGCCAGGCGGCTTGGATGACGGCTGCCAGACGGAGTGCAGCGTGCGGACGGGCATTCGCGAAGTCCTCCATGCCGAAGCCGAGGGTCCATTCTGTTTGGCTAGCTTCTGGATCGTCTTTGGTGATGGCGCGGGCGTACTCGATGCACTTGCGCACGTGCTCTAGGGCCTCGGTTTCGGACCGCTGCAGGATCGTCTCGCGGTAGTTGTCGCTGGTTGCGAGGTATGTGAACAATATTGCTTTCTTGGCTCCCTTTAGGCTCTCGACTGCTCGGAGGAGCGTCTCCTTGCGACACGGCGTCATGACCTCCAGGCTCACATCGTCGGGAACCGCGCCGGGGGTTTCGACGAGCGCGCGCGTGAAGGCGTACTCGGTGTCTGAGGCGCAGGGGAATGAGACCTCGATCTGTTTGAATCCGATGTCCACCAGCAGGCGGAACATCTGCCATTTCTGTGCCGTCGTCTGTCGGGGTTAGTCTTCATCTGTGGCCTTCTGGCGTAACGGCCACCCAGGAGTGCATACCATGGGATTTGGGAGAGCCTGATTTCCATCTCGCAGGTCCGTAGATAGCCATATTGGTGAGCTTGTCAACTTCTTGGACGGCCATTGTCTGTCAGGCAACTGGATCTCCGGGGGAGCCCGTCCGCCGTATTTGCCCTGCAGGGTCTGTCCGCCGGCGCAGATGGTCGGCATTGCGATGGTCTCAATTGCTTTCCATTCTTCTCTATACTTTGATCACCATCAGTGCCTTATAAGGTGTATACTTCCTTTCGCCAGCTTAGTCACGGGGGTCTTCGTGGCGTAGCCTACAGCAGCAGATGGAGTCTGACTCAGCGTACCAACTGCACTAATCAGTGAACTAAAGTCTAGCATTCACTCCACCTGCAGGTGGCTGGCCTCATTCTAAATATTCAGCTCAGTCTTGCGAGTCCAACTGCTTTGGCCACAGCACTTCCTGCGTCCATCCCCACTGGTCCGGGACCAATCCCTGCTGAACCCCAGAGAGGGCCTTGTACAGCTGCGCAAAGACACTCGTCGGGTCAGCGTAGTCAGTCGAGTAATGAATGACTTCCCCAGTGGACCGTCTCTCCACGGACTGCACGGGCACCAGCATCGCCGCCGTGCCTGCCGCATACACCTCCACGAACTCGCTCACCTCCGTGAAGGCAATCTGCATCCTCGTATCAGGACGACCCAAGAACCATGGATAGAAAAAACTCACAGGACGCTTCTCAACCGCCCACCCAAGCCCCCTCGCAATCTCACAGACGCTGTCAATCGTCACACTCGCCACAATCTGCTGGCTGTCCGATACCACGAGCGTCACCTGCCCACCATCCCCATCCCCAGTCCCCCTTCGAACCCCAACAAACCCACTCGTCGAGAACTCATCCACCACACTATGGCTCAGACTATCCAGATGCAGCGTAAGCCCATACCCTTCCTGTCTCGCCGCATCAATCCTCCCCAAAACAGGCCCGTAGTTGCCTCCAACCTTGACATCCCCAGTCCCGAGCGGCGCCGCCCGATCAAAGTCCTCCACCACCAACGCCTTGACCCCACTAACACTCGTCTCTTTGTCCCCCCCCTCATGTACCGGTAAAGGCCTATGCAACCCGGCAACGGGCAAAACATACACACAAAACAGAAACTCGCCCGCCAGCTTCAGACCCACCGTCGCGGAACTCGCAAACGCCAAGGGACGGATATACAGCGCCGCGCCCGAGCCCAGCGGGGGCACAAACTCGCTGTTCATGGCGACGGCCGCATGCACCGCCTCTAAGAATATGTGCGAGGGGACCGGCGGGATCGAGACGGCGCGTGCGGAGCGCGCGAACCGGGCCGCGTTTTGGTCGGGGCGGAAGAGCGTGATGCGGCCTGAGCGGGTGCGGAAGGCCTTGAGGCCTTCGAAGATCTGCTGCCCGTAGTTTAGGGCGGGCGTGAGGCCGTGGATGCGGATGTGCGGGTCTGCGACGAAGGTCGGTGGGCTCCAGGTGTTTGTGGACGGGGTGAAGCGGGATTCGATGTGGCCGTTTACTGCGTGGAAAGAGAGGGTTAGAATGGGTGGGATTTGGGGACTGTGTGAGAAGAGGTTGGGTTGGAGGTATAGGGTACCTTCCACTGGCTCGAAGCCTAGGTTGTTCCAATCTGATGGGGAATGTAGTTAGTCGTAGTCGTCGTAGGCAGAATTGTAGATGCTCACCAAGTCCAGCTACTGGAGGACGGGGGTATTCTGTTGCGCCCATGGTGTGTTAGGGTAGTCTCTTTTGATATGCTCGAGGGATTGGAGTTGGGGATGACAATTACTGGGGAGACTGGCAGAGGTATATATAGTCTCTCCCTGACCCATGCGAAGGTCATCAGCAATCTCCATCATTCATCATGGCTAAGACCTTCGACATTGTCGTATTCCCAGGAGACTACGGTGGCCCCGAGGTTTGTGGAGACATTACTCGTCTATATGAACAAGAGAGGCTGACGATTCTCACACGGCAAGGTGATGGCCGAGGGCCTCAAAGTACGGCGCTCAATCGATTGCTACAATTCGTGGATAGCTTTGACCCAGCATAGGTTCTAGAGGAGATCCAACGTCAATACAAACATGAAGTCACCTTCAACCTAAAGCATCACCTGCTCGGCGGGGTACGTGGCCTCGACTACACGGACTAATCATGAAAAGTAACCTCTGACGCCTATACAGGCCTCATTCGATGCCCACGGCACCCCAATCACAGACGAAGCTCTCACGGACGCAAAAGCAGCATCCGCGGTTCTCCTAGGCGCCGTAGGAGGTCCGGTATGGCCCTCCTCAACGACCTTCCTCTACTCCCTACTCTAACCGATACCAACCCAGGCATGGGCCAACGCCCCCATCCCCGTTGAATCGGGCCTAGGCCGTCTGCGCAAAGCCCTCGACGCATTCGGCAACCTGCGCCCCGTGAGATTCATCCACCCCATCCTCCTCGAGACATCAGCACTGAAAGAGCACGTCTGCCGCGACGCCAACCTCCTCATCATCCGCGAACTCACCGGCGGCATCTACTACGGCGCTCGGACAGAGCACGACGGAACCCTTAACGCCGCCTCGGACCTCGACCACTACACGCGCGCGCAGATCCAGCGCGTCGCCCGCTTAGCGGGGACGTTGGCGATGCGCACGCAGCCTCCAACGCCAATCACCAGTCTCGACAAGGCGAATCTGCTGGCGGCGTGCGGACGGCTTTGGCGGGGTGTCGTGGAGGAGACGATCCGGGGGGAGTTTCCGGAGGTGCAGCTGAGCCATATGCTTATTGATAGCGCGGCGATGACGCTGGGGGTTCGGCCGACGAGGCTGAACGGGATCGTGCTGACGAGCAACATGTTTGGCGATATCATTAGCGACCAGGCGAGTGCGATTCCGGGCAGTCTGGGGCTGCTTCCGAGTGCTAGTCTGTGTGCGATTCCGAGAGGGGAGGCGGGGTGCGTGCGTGGGATCTATGAGCCTGTTCACGGTATGTCTTTACCCTACCATAGGTACCCTTGCAGGTGGTAGGGAGGGGGGCGCTGACGGTGATCGTTTAGGCTCTGCGCCGGATATTTCGGGGCAAGGAATCATCAACCCGACTGGGATGATTCTTTCGGTGGCGATGATGCTGAGGTACTCGTTGGATATGCCCGCAGCTGCTGCAGCAGTTGAGACGGCAGTCAGTAAAGTCATTGAACGCGGTGGAAGGACGAGGGATGTCGGGGGGATGACCTCCACTGCGGAATTTGGGGACCGGGTGGTGGCCTATCTGAGAGAACATGAAGATAGATAGACATGCATGGTTAGCGCAGTTTAGTAGCCCCATTTCTTTGTCAATATAGCTTAGAAAGTAAGCAGCGATCCAAGCCTCCTCGTCGAATGGAATAAATAGCGTCACCACCCAGCCTCCAGCTCCGGCCCATGAGATCTACTTTATTAGCAAGCATGTCTGAGGCGTCAATCTCGCTATGTTTCTTGGGGTCTCTCTCCGACGAAGTGGTCGATTTTGTGCGCGGCGTCGTCCGGATCCTCGCAGACGCACGCGGGATTGTGGTGGAAGAGCGTTCAGGAGAATCATCGCAGTCAAACCCTCCTACGTTGACTTTAGCAGCCCTCGATGATACTGAGCATAGCAGCTCGTCAATCCACAGCCTCTACGCCTTCCTCACCAACCTCTGCGCCGCCCTCGAAGCCATCGGACGACACGCTGAAAAGTCCAGCCTACAGCATGTCTTGGACCTCTGCATAACGCCAACCGACCGGGGCGGTTTGGCGATCATCAGCAATGACTCTTCAGGCTGGCCAAGCGAGCCGACGCAACTCCAGTCAGTGCAATCTCTCATTGAAGCCTGGCTCGAGGCCCTCAATGCCACCGAGTCCGCTGCGCAGCTGCCCGCGCCTCTACCAGCCAAAACCCCAAACACATGGCCCATGACGCTGGCGGAGAAGATCCTCGTGCAGCATGCGTTTTCGCTGCCGTCGCCTCAGGGGGTACGGGTTGGAGAGCTCATGCGTCTCTCGGTGGATTGGGTCATTGCTAGCGAGCTGTCCTGGGTGGTAAGTGGTCCGCTTCCCTGAACGGAACATGGGAATTGAGACTAAGATATTGCTTAGGGCATGAAACACAGCATGACAAGCATCGGCGAGAAACCCACCGTCTGGCGCAACGATCGGTTCTGGCTCGCTGGCGACCACACGGTCGACCCGCGCGTGTATCATCAGCCCCGTGTCCAGGAGCTCATGGGCGGCATGGAAGAGGCGAGGAAGACGTTCAAAATGACCGAGAACCAAGGCTCCAACGTGCGTAGCCGTCCGGCACCTGCAGTACCCTCACTTTCTGATCAAGCTCCCAGTATACCATCCTGCACACTGAATTCGTCCGCGAGCGCGCAGAGCCAGGCATGCTGGTGATCGGCTCCGACTCACATACCTGTTCCGGCGGTGCCGTCAGCTCGCTGGCTATCGGACTAGGCGCAGCAGATGTCATGGCCGCCCTAGCGACAGGCGAGACGTGGATCAAGAGCCCTGAGTCGATCCGCGTGCATTTCTCGGGGGAGCCGGCGTGGTATATCCGCGGCAAGGACATCATCCTGTACATCCTGAAGAAGCTTCGGCGGAACACGCATGCAGCTGATCGGATCGTGGAGTTTGGCGGGCCCGGTGCGAAGCATTTATCTTGTGATGCCCGGTTTGCGATCTGCAATATGTGCACGGTCTGCACTTGCACCTGGCTCAGTTTACACATTCCACTGACAACGATATAGGAACTCGGCGCAATCACCGGCATCTTCGTGCCAGATGAAGTCACGCATCAGTTCGTGTCGAGCCGCCGACACAGTCGGTACCGATCCAACTCGGTGTACTTCCAGCCAGACCCCGACGCATCGTATGCAGCAACCTTCCACATTGACCTTTCCGAGGTCGAGTCCTTCGTCGCGCTATATCCCTCGCCAGACAATGTGGTCCCCGTAACTGAGAAACTGGATATGCCGCTGGACGGTTGTTTCATCGGGGCCTGTACAACGACGGAGGAAGACCTTGTGCTCGCCGCGTTGGTGCTCGAAGTAGGGCTGCAGCGGGGGTTAGAGCTAGCCATCGGGAAGCGAATGGTTGTCCCCGGGAGTCTGCCGATCGTCAGTAGCCTGCGGGCGCTGGGTCTGTTGGATTTCTTCGAGCGCGCCGGGTTCGAGCAGCCTGCTGTGAGCTGCAGTCTGTGCCTGGGTATGGGTGCGGACCGAGCGGGCCATGGCGAGAACTGGCTGTCGTCTCAGAATCGGAATTTCAAGAACCGCATGGGCCATGGTTAGTATCATATCCTTGTCTGCTTTTCTGCTTGTCTTTCACCAGGTTTCGACTGACAACTCCTTGTTTAGGATCCGTTGGCCACATCTGCTCTGCAGCCGTTGTGGCCGCCTCTTCCTTCAGTATGAGAGTCACAGACCCGCGACCTCTGCTGAGCCAGATCCGGCCGGAGAGGTATCAAAGACTGCTAGACAAATGCCGTGACTGGAGGGCAGCCGAACCCGCCGCTGGCAAACGCCCAGCCAAGATTGCCCTTGCCAACCAGCGCACAAAGCCCGCCCCAATGCCAGCATACGTCGAGCCCTACCGGTCTTTCGAGCCGCGGGTTGCTCCCTCTCTAGACCAGCCACAGTCCACAGAACTTGAAAAGCCTCGTGATTCGGAGGCCGGGATAATCAGGAGCAAGGTCTACGCCCTGGACGACTTCGTAGACACCGATGCGGTGCGTCAGGTCCTCCTCAGTACGGTACTAACAAACGATCTAATATCAACAACAGATCATCCCCGCCGCCTTCATCCTCGAAAGCCCCACCGACGCCCTCCTAGGCAGCCACTGCCTCGAATTCACAAACCCCGACTTCCGCGACCAGGTCCGCGCGGGACTCGAGGTGGTCGTCGCCGGTAAAGCGTTTGGCTGCGGCTCGTCGCGCGAGGAAGCACCGCGGGCGCTGAAAGGTACGGTACCACCTATCCCCGTCCATTCCCATACCTATAGCCCCCTGCTTCGAAAAACTAACATGTATGGTGAACACCAGGCCTCGGCGTGAAATGCGTCATCGCAAAGTCCTTCTCCTTCATCTACGGCCGGAACCAACCCACCATCGGTCTTCTGGGGATCATCATCACCGACGAGCGGTTCTATGACCTTGCGCGCACAGGTGCAGCAATTGAAATCGATACGTCTGCGCGGACGGTCACTGTTGCGGGGCAGAGGTTTGAGTTTGTTATGGATGATATGGAGTTGGCGCTTATTCGGCGGAATGGGCTTGCGGCGGCGTATAAGTCGTTTGGAAAGGGGGTTTTTAGGTCGCTGTGTGCGGATGTGCCGGGGAAGGCGGGGTACGAAGTTGATGAAGTTGGGTTGGGGGGAGGGGTGGCGAAGGGGAGGGAGGAGGGGCTTGCCTGGTGATTGGGTTGATGCTCTTTGTATAAGCATGAATAGCATATTAATTTTGACTCAATCTCTCCAGAAGCAAATAGCAGTGTTATTAACCTTGGAAGGTGTCTCGGGTTTGCGTTGCATCCATAATGTGCATGTATCGGTAGCATTCTCAGCATGGATCTCCGGTACATGGGTAGCTGTTAGGGCTACGAAAGAAATAGGTATGGAGATTGGAGACACAAAATCCAGAGCTTGGTCATCCCCGACTTAGGAGAAACCCGCTCTATAACCCTCTTCCGAGATGTTAATCAAATATGGATTACCAACCCTTGTTAGGAGCGGAATAGAGTCTGCAGATTGTATAAATGATGGTTCGTAGGCCGAGGCCCGCATAAAAAGGGTACCTAGGTGTAGTAGATACATGCAGATACCCCTTTTACGGCAGGATGCCAGTATTTCCAAAAGCCATCCGTGAACCGTAGCAAGGCTAGACAAGACAGTATACTAGGTTAGACACAGGGCAGAAAAATTCTATTCCTATGATAGGTACCCTTATCATCATAATCCCACAACCGCCCTAACCTGTTGGCCCGCAAAGGCTCTCCGTGTCTCGTCAGGACGTACGAGATCCTCCGCCCTCCTGTTCTTACTCCACGTCCAGCAAACCAACACCCACGGGCGATTGGCCTGGGCCGCCTGGCTACCACAGCGAACCAGCCTGCCGGGACGTCCGGCTGGCGGATGGCGGAGCGGGCCGCGGCACCTGCAGCCGCAAGGTTACACATCGAGGGCCCAATCCAATCAGGGCACGGTGATCTGGATTACGGAGTATATCATAAACCATACACGGTGCTCACCCCGAGCAGCCACGCCGAGGACTTGGTTTACGAAGCAAACGAGTCACGCGACGCTCGCGAATCGAGCTGGAGACGGGAGGGATTGCCCTGGGGCATTATGGTGGAGCGAATCCATACTTATTTCATGCACGTTTGGAGGAGAAACCTGGGCTCCGGGTCGGGCTTCCTGTCTGGTAGTTACAGGCATAGCACGAGGAAATATCTGTATACGTGGACGGATCTCAAGGTATATACCCTAGTCCGGGTTTATAACGAGCTTAACTAGGTACTCGACAACATCTACATAGCACGGGTCTGTGTTCTCATGAGACTCGGGACATAGCATGTTTCCTTAGTATTTTCTCAAACCATGTAGTGACAACTCCACTCAACGATACAGAATCCCAGATCCGTACCATTCCAATCCCTCAATCCCACGAGAGCCCGCTCAAGGAAGAGATGGAAGGGGTTGCTACTGCCAATCGTTTAAACGCAGCTATCACTACCCGCAACAAACGTCCCATCCGAATTCTCACACCCGCACTCGCCCGTGTTGGGGTCCTTGATACAGTCCGTACCGTACCCGCTGCTCTCGCCCTCATCGCCCCAGTAAAACACCCAGTAGTCGTCGTCGGCCTCCAGCTCGCTAGATGTCGGCGCGGTGCACGTGTACGCGCTGCACGTGCCGTAGGGGTATCCGTTGTTACCGTCGTACTGGTGGTCGACCTCGAAGACGGCGAAGGTCTGGGTCTCGGAGGTGCGGGTGTTGTGGGAGCACTCGGCGGCTTGGATTGCTTTGGAGACTTTGGCGGCTTCGGGGAGAAGAATGTTAGCATGGATGGCCCAGGGATTGGGGGGAGGTGGACGAACCCTCGCAGTTCAGGCTGGTGGGCTTGTAGCCCTTTGTGTTGGAGGAGGCCGGGTCGAGGGTTGCGGTGACGAGGGCGGGGGCTAGGGCCGCGAGGGCAGCGAGGGAGATGAGCTGCATTTTGCGAGAAGCGTAGATGGTCTGGATGTGATGGGTTTAGTTGAGGTGTTGTTAAGCTCAGTTTAGGGCGGCAGATCCCAGGCTTATATAGCTGTCTCGATCTCCGCTAATCTCAGGGGCCGCCCACTTGAGACTCGGTCTCGACCAGGGGCGACGGAATCTAGACGGCTCTTCACTCTGTCCGAAACAGAGTGGACACATGTCATGTTGTCTCTGTGGCCAGGGAGTGTGATGTCAGGAGCTTCAGCGGGCCAGTCCCACTTGGCCGGTTGCGCGGCGTACGCAGTCGGCTCGTTTCACGTTCGAGCTTGAAACAACCTCACGAATTCGACGTCTCCAAAATATCCTTTGCACATGGCAAGACCCCGAATAGGGGTATTCCAGAATTTGGTGATGCAGCTGAGAGGGCCATTGGGGTAAGGGCAATGGTAGTTAAGTAGCTGTCAGTTCATCAATCTCAGCCTCGTGGCCTCCAGCAGCGATATAGCTTGTGTGCTATGCATGGTAAGTGACCGATAATGGCTGAGGTTATGCATACTGAGACTGGTACCTTCTGCCATGCCAGTAAGAAGGCAATAGACTATGGTACCATATCCACGCAGTCACGTCTGGAGGAAGATACAGGAGGCATATCAGCCCTCACCCCGTCGCAGTCGATAACCTCCGGTTGCAGTGTCCAGACTACGAGTTCGATCGTGATCCGGACACCTTGTACATGGATCCATCGATGAACGATGCCCGGCAGGACAAATTCCCTGATGACTATCGGACGCACCCGTTACTGTTCTAGATGAACTCTCCACCGCCGCAGCTCAGGCCGCAGGACACATGCCGAAACTCAAGCAGATGGATCTCATCGGGAAGTGCAGCTTGGGATCAACGGTGTCCTGAAGCAAGGGATTTGAGTGCCAGCCATATGCGATTTTCCCTATGACCGTGCCCGCAGTACCGTGAGTTGGGTGGGAACGACGAGCTTCCTCTTCGGATGAGACGAGGAAAGCCTAGGCAAGGACCCTTGAGATCCATGGGCCTAGACGTAAAAGCTTGAGTATTGAGGTGAGCCCGCTTGTTTTCCAATGTTGGGAATTATACTTTCCTCTGGCTGAACACATTTATACAGAATCAAGTTGAGGACGAGTCAAGACTCCCAGTGACCTCGGCAGATCCTTAAGTCAATCACTCTTCAACCCTGCTCGGCCGGATAAGACAGCCTCATACTCGGCCAGGGCTTCGCATGCTTATCAAGGTGCCATATCAGAAGTTTCAAGTTCATCATTAAACTGCGCGTGCAGTAGGACCCCAATGTCAAGCCTCAAGTCAGACGTTACGCGGCAAGGCAGCGAACACTGGACTTGGACAGTATTGGGTCAATATCCTCGCTTTCTTTGCAAGCCCTATCGGACTCTGAGTCCCCAACATAACTGAGTATGGTACATTGTTCGCTCCAGGATAGTTTCCAGCTCAGTCTGTAGAGCAGTGAGCAGAGACTGCTGCTCCGGCATGATTCTCAAGTAAATCAAATTAGGGTCACTGTGAGAGCCTTCCTTTCTCTTTCTGGTGTTTACCTTTCTTTTAACTGTGTCAATCTGATGCCTGACCCTCCAGGCCACAAAGCCCGAAGCAGCCTAGCGCCGTCCACAAGCCGTGCGCATTTTAAACAACCAGAACCACCCATCTCCAGTCCATCTTCACGCGTCCAAGTTCATCTTTTGCTATTCATCCTTGTTGCCTTGGCTCTTCATCTTTGCTGCGCCAATAACCCTAGTCAAGACGTTGGGGCAAGACCCGCGGTGCTCTCCTTGTCCCAGTCAAGCCCACACTTACGCGCACCAACGCGACCCGAGATCCATCCATCTCACCCAGCCAAGACACCACCTGCACCATCTTTACTTAGCGCAAGATGGCCAACATCAGCGCCCTAATCCCGGAATTGGACGCAGCCACGATCCACACCCTGCTCGCAACCGCCGCCTCAAAGCACAGCGACATTCACGCCCTCGTCACCGCCGCAATCAACTCCAAGCAGCGCGCCGAGTCCGCGCGCGTGCTGAACTTCGACCACTACTCGCGCTCCGTGTGGCGGGAGATAAACGTAACATACAGCCGACTCGGCGGGTCAAAGCAGTACGACAAGGCATTCGACGTCTACAACGAAGTCGTGGACACGATCGACACCATTGTGAAATCCTGCGGGCCGCTGGCGAACCCGAGAACGCGATTCAATGGGCTCTCGGTATTGCGCAAGATCGGGAAAACGATTTGCCTCTCTTCGAATGATGTTGTTGGGCATGAGGTGCAGAAGAATTTCCAGTGGAATGAGAGTTTGGAGAATGGCATGTGTGAGATTATTGGCGCGATGAGCGATGAGGAGCGCAGGGTTATCAGGGACGATGTGAGTAGTGAGGAGGCGCTGTGGCCGAAGCTTGTGGAGCTCGAGGGCCTTGCGCAGAGTTACTGTGTTTTTCCAGAGTTTTCGCGGGTGTTGGAGGTTTTGACGGAGGGGTTGTATGATGATGATGATGATCAAGGTGAGGAGTGGAGCGAGGAGGAGGATACTGATGAGGCGGAGGATGAGGAGATTGCGCATATTCCGGGGCAGTTCTCCTGGCCTGAGAAGCCACTTTGGTGATGGCGTTTGTTTGTTTGTGGAAGGAGGATTTGTATGTTGTTTATGGCTGTTTCATGTCATTTGATACCCGTGCCCGTGGTTTGTTTTCACGGCTCAAGGAGGGTGCATGAGTCTTTCTTTTACAACCCAGTGAAAAATGCGCCTGCTTGGGGCACCATTCCATATTCCCAATATTATCGTCCACCGTCCGTCTCAGTATCCGGTGGGCATCCCAAACCGAACTGAAGGCTTCCACTCCTCTCAAAACCTATGCAAAGCCGTCTCTCCTTCTCCAGTCCATGGGCCAACGCTCAGTATATGTACCTCTTAAGATACTCTAAGACGGCAGTTTGACCTCCAGCGGCAGCAGCATCCATCATATCCTTGATCTCTACGGGCCCACACAACTTCGTTGGGTTACGCCGGTCAGGCGGTATGATTCCCGTACTACTGTACCGGCGACAGACTTCCTCAACGAGCTCTATCCGCCCTAGGTTAGCGGCCATGGCCATTGGCGTCAGGCCGCGCTTGTTTTCCTTCCAGGCATTTTTGAAATGCACAAAGCAGTAGAGGAAAAGATCAGCATCTCCCGAGGCAGCTGCGCAGTGATGGATACTGTTGCCGTGCCGGTCTAGAGCTGAATCACTAAGGTCGTCGACATTATGCACCTTAAGGAGGGCGCGGACCTTTTCCAAGTTCCCTCTCCTCGCCGCGGTGAGGATCACAAGCTCGTACACACGCTTGGCGGCAGAGCCTATCCCAGCTTCAGGGTTCTAGTCCAACAGTGCTTGTAATAGTGAAATGTCGCCATCATGAGCTGTGGCCACTAGGGCCGTTGTGCTGTAAAACTTGCGTCTTTCCCTGTCTGATTGGAGTTTCAGAAAGGGCATCCACTCCGTATTGTCGCTTTGGTTGCGCAGACTGACAGAGGAGAGGGGGCGGGAAAGGAGAGCTTCAGTGACCCCGGAACACACCGTCCTCCAGGTATCCTCCCGTCCTTGTTGCGTGGGCGCCTTGTTCCCCTTCGCTGCGATGACCAGCTCGCTCGCCTCGCGGATTGCAGTAACGAGTAGGTGTTCATTTGCGGATCCTTTTCGAACCAGGAGGAGCAATTGCAATCTGGCCAATGGGACGCATTTGTCGGCCAACACTTGGAATTCATCGGAAAGAGGGAGGAGGCGGTTGATTGTGGCGCACAGCGATCCTAATACAGTCAGAATGGCAAGTTAGCTGGGATCCACGAAGCCGCTATATGGGACAGTTTGTAGCATACGGCAAACACTCCTCAGTTGCAGGAACCTGGAGCTCTCTTTTGAAGCTTCTGCAGTCGTCTGGCGGGCTTGGGCTTTGAGATCATCCAAGTAGAACTGCAGTACTTGGTTCTTTAGCTCCTGCGGCAATGCCTGGAAGGAAACCATGGTTGCTTGATTTGTGGGGAGGATATGGAAGGGAGAAGGGACGATGGTGGTGGATCGGTAAGGAAGGAACGACAGGAGGGACAAAAGGAAGGAACAAGAGAGAGAAGGAGAGCGGAAGAATGGCTGGAGATGTGTTGCTGCGTTGTGCTGCAATCTGGCTGAGAAAAGACCTCACCTGCAAACAAGGAATTCACATAACCCAGGTCCATCTGTCTGCATGGCGTCTTCACAAGGCCTGTGGAATAGACATCCATGGGATTGATCTGGCTTTGGAATGTTCCAGTTATATTTTATCTTTAGAGGCCTCAATCCCACCTTTCATAATTTGAGACTGGACAGCCTCTCGCCTACGCTTTGTAATTAAGATTAAGCACATAGGGAATACCAACACACTTTCTGTACATAGATCTCCAGCTGGAAATTGAAAATACAATAACAGCCCTTGACCCACAGTCCTTCAGACTGCGGTTGTTTTTTCAATACCGCTTACAGACCACACGGTGCACGGCTTCTGGGAATGTCTTCTTTCCATGACAGGATTCTCTTCCAGGACGAACCTTTGGTATATATGCTGAGTGCCATCCTCTACAACACGCCATCATAATCGCCGGCTCACCATGCCGCAGCAAAGTAGTCCGCACAAGCCGACGAGCAAAGCCTCACGTAAGGCAGGATATCTCACCGCGTGCTGAAACAAATATAATTTCCATTGGCGAGGATGAAGGCTAGTCCATGTTCTCGAAGACCCGTCTGCAGTTGTTCAAGTGCCTACTTTCCTTTGGCAAGTAGTCCGCCATTCCAGTATGGTCGGGAGCATACCAGTTCTTCGACTATGGGGCACTCTCTCCAAGTCCCTGCAGATGCTGTTCATTCTCGCCACCAGTATCTTCCGGCCTTCTCGGAGTCGACTGCATTTAACGTGCGGCAAATGTATCTTAGTTGCAGAAGCTCAAGCCTGACATTAAATATGTGGACTATGGGCGTTGTTCTGGATTTCGGAGATAGAACTCTATAATATTGTCCACGACCTGGGGTGCTAAGGCTCTGAAAATCCGCCATTGAATATTGATTGGTTGAGGAAAGGCTGCGTTGGCATGAGGGAAAGAGAAAGAGATAGTGGAGTGGTGATTGAGGGAAATTAAAGGAAGAATAGAAACGTTGTCTATGGCCCCAGAACAGCTTTCATACAAGCTTTAGCCATCTCATTTACTTGCCACTAAGCCACGTTCAATTCTTTATCTCACCAGCGCCAAAGCTTTTATTCTGGGCATACAGAAACAGTTGCCATTCTGTTACTTTCCCACTGACAAAGTGTAGGGAATCATCAGGCTTGAAGCACAGCATGCATGAACTGTCAATTTATACGCATCCGCTCTTCTTCATAATGAGGTCATTAAACAAAGAAAAGTGACTGCTGCCTCTCATGCCAAGGTACCATATTATTCATAACATGTTAAAGCTTCAATTAATTTCGACCCATCCTTCCATCAGTGCCAATCCATGCAGAGAAGAGAAAGAATCTCTCATTCTCTATCGTCACAGAACCCATTCTCAATCGAAAAGTCCACAGCTTCGGGGTATCTCTCCTTGCCCCAGGAGATTGCTGTTTCCCAGGACTCCTCGGTGTACCAAACATGCATGGGATCCCTCATAAAGAGATGCTCAAGTATCTCTTCAACATCATACTTTGCCATATAAGTCAGTGCCACTCGGCATGTAGAGTCGTTCCCTTTAAACAATGGATACTCCAGTGCGCGGCGGAGTAGACTTTAATTCCCGGATGCGAGGATGAGAGCAAAAGTTTGCTCAAGGATTAAGTATGGTGGCCTTGTATGTGGGTATTCGAAGCATAGAAAGTAGTCAAACATCTCCACATCCCAGACCGCGCGGACCCAAGAAGCCCGAGCCAGGCTGCTTCTTCATAATCTTTTCCCCAAGGTCTAAACAAAGACATGAGTATGCGAGCAGCTTCGAAGTGGCCGTTGGCGGCTGCTGCGTACACCGGATGATGCCGCTCGTCCACGCTGATCGCCAGGACAGCGTTCATCTTGCATCTGCATCTCCTGATGGTGTCCATGACGGTGAGCTGGTCATGCACGGCAGCGGTATATAGCATGGCGTTGATTTGGGGCTGAACCTTTTCGGAATTGAAGTCATCAAACATCGTAAATATGGCATTGTCGGATGCACTTTCAAGTTGATAAAGTTGGTCATCATCGAGTAAGTTCTCCGGGCCACTGTTGAAGCGGCGACAAACTTCCTCAACTATAGCTTCCCAACCTAACCTGGACGCGATGGTCCCCGGTGTCAGACCTTGGGCGTTTTCAACGAAGAGACCACGACCGGGCGTGTCCAGGGTAGTATCATCGAGAATACGCACGAAGAGGCCAAGGTCTCCTGACTCCGCTGCAAATTGAAGCTGCTCGTTGCTCGAGCCAGATGCACTGTGGGATATAGTGCTTAAAGGGGATGAAGTAGTCAATGGTGCCTGAGACTGTTATGGCCTAAGACAAGGGGTATAGTGCGAAGAGTTTCCACAGCATCATCTCGGCCCATATCCATGGCCGTGAGCATAGGGTCTTCGAAGACATGGTCAACCGCGAATCCAGTATATAACCCCTGGTTCATCAACGTTCGCAGAAGATACACGTCGCCCTCGCAGGCAGCAGTCCCAATTGCGATAGTGTGTGTCGCTTCCTCCCAGTCACTTTGTTCCCAGACAACATTATTTCTCTTGTTGTCTGCCGGGCGCCCTGCGATAACTCCACGTGTAACACTGAGACAAATAGTTTTCCAGACATTCCTGCGTTCCTGCTCGCGCTCTTCATTAGAGCTAACTCTCCGTATGTTCAGAATGAGCTCGCTGGCGCGTCGAACGGCAGATGCAAGCGGGAATACAGTCTGTGAAACCTGCTGAACTGCGTGTAAAAGTCTTAACCTCGCCAGTATCGGGTATAGTATTTTCCACGCATAAAATTCGTCCATACGCGGCAAGCAGTCTTCGATCGAGGTGTTAAATTCAGCTAAAATCCAAGAAATTGTTAGCGAAGACACAAAGACGGATATGTAACTTACGGCAAACCAGCCTCAGTGCTAGGATCTGACGGCTCCTAGTCAAGCGCTCTTCGTCTTTGAGATTTGTGCGTAGTTGGATGTCTGTTAGACAGAAGGAGATGATTATATCCGCCAGCTCCTGGGGAAGCTTGCAGGGGGGCGTCATGGCTGGTTGATTTTGGCTTTCGAGTAAATTGGTAAACGAGGGTAGGGGAAAGGTGGTAGTACTGATGCGAGTGAGTGAGATGAAGACGGAAACGAGGAGCGAGAAGAGAGAGTATGCGAGCGACAAGGTAAGAGAAGATATGCGGGACAAGGTGAGACAAGATATGGAGGACTATGCGAGAAAGAAAGGAGGTAGAAGATTGATGGGAAGGCAGAAGTCAGGGAGAGAAGAGAGAAGAGAGAAGTTGAGGCAATAGTTGAGGTGAAAAGCAGATGAGGAAGGAGCGAAGTCAAGAGGTTGAGACGTCCTGCGGTGTTTGTCCTCAGCCTGTCCAGCGCCTACAGAAGCCCGCTCAGTCTGTGAAATACTGGTGACCTTCGGTCAGGAGAAAGGACTACCTATCTACCTACTAACACCTGCCACAGCCTACCATAAGGTCTCAGCGACTCTTCCTGTTCTACTCAATGCAAATCAGCACTGAGTAGCTGGTGTACATCCCGCGCTATTACAATCTATGGCAGGTTGTTGGAACCGCATCCCTTCGCCTACAAGTAAAACGATCTTGGGATCGAGCTCTTGGGAATGATCCAATAACAGCGATGTTCAGGGAATCATCGCGGGTCTGGCATGATGCCATACTTGAGTACCTGACTTAAGTGCTCACCCCAGCGTGAGGACATACACCCCTCCCTCCTCAGTCTCCAAAGCCTCTTCATACTTCTCCCCATCAACATAAAATTCCTCTCCATTCTGCACCCTGAGCTTCAAAAGCCCACCACGGAGCGACTTCACAACCGCATTCTTTAACCGTCCACCCTCCCACTCAACATCAACCTCGAACCCCCCTCTGGCCCTCAACCCCCTCGCCGAACCCTGCGGGACACTCTCGCCCGGCAACGCAGGCAGAATATGCACAACCCCCGCATGACTCTGCAGCACAATCTCCGTAATCCCACTCGTGAGCCCAAAGTTCCCATCAATCTGGAACGTCGCCCCGTCATCCGTGTTCCACAGGTTATTCGTCGGGTAAAGGGTGAACCACTTCTCAATCTGCGCCCAGACGTCTTCACCCCGGTACAATCGCGCATACTGGTTGATGAACCACGCGTTACTCCACCCCGTGCTTCCGGAGCCGTGACTCAGACGGTCGTCAAGGAGGACTTCTGCCGCCGTGCTAAGAGTGCTGTTCACCAGTGGCGAGAACTGGCTTCCGGGATGCAGACCGAAGAGGGGTGAGAGGTGGCGGTGGCCCGGGGCAGACATCTCGTAGTCAAATCGCCATTCTTGGATCTGGCCTGCGGCGCCGATGCGGGGTGGGTGGATTTGGGATAGAAAGTATCGCGCGGCTGAGACGGTTTCGTCGTCTTCGGGGAGACCGAGCTCCGATGCTGCGGCGAGCAGGTTGTTGACTACTTCCCAGATGATCTGGTCGTCCATGGGGATGGCGATGTCCATTGCGGCTGTGTTTCCGGCGACGGTCCAGTTGTCCGGGATCACGAATGTGTTTTCGGGCGAGACGGAGGGGCCGGTGACTTTGTACCCTTCGTGCTCGAACGTGTAGCACTGGTAGAACTTTGTCACTTCGACGAGATGCGGGTAGATTGTGTCAGCGAGAAGCTCCTTGTCGCCGGTGAACTGGTACTGGTCGAATAAGTGCGTTGCCAGCCACGCAGCGCCCATCGGCCACATGCTTGATGAGGTGTAGTTGTCGACCGGAGCTGGATCACCCCATAGATCCAGATTGTGGTGGATGACTATACCGCTGCAGTTGTACATGTCCTTTGCGAGCTTTTCTGCGCGTGGGTACGCAACTTTAAACAAATCGAAAAGCGGCTCTTGTGTCTCGATGAGGTTTGTGGGACCCGCGGACCAGTAGTTCATTTCCGTATTGATGTTGATCGTGTACTTTCCTCCCCAGGCGGCAGTAGTCTCGTTGTTCCAGATTCCCTGCAGGTTTGCCGGAAGATCGATATCCGCATCAGTGTTTCGGGACGAGGCGACAAGGAGATGTCGGCCGTAGTTCCATGCCAATGTGGCGAGTTCGTGGTCCTCAACTAGTCCTGCAGCTGAGCGGACCAGTGCAATTCGTTCGTCCGTGGGGAGGTCGCGGGTTTCGTCTGTTGAGTTACCCAAAGAGATTGAGGCGCGGTCGAGGAAGGACGATGAGTCGGCGAGTGCCTCGTCTCTGATCCTCTCATAACCCTTGTCGAGGGCGTTGGAAACCTTGCGAGTGATCTCTGCATCAATCGCGTCCTCATCGGCGTGGCGGTAGTTCGTCTCTGCGTCGAAGAAGATATCGATTGTCGTGGCATTCGTGATTGTAAGGGTGCCGTTGCTGGCAGCAAAGTTGGCTTGGAAAGTGAGCTCTTGAGCATATTAGGAATAATGGTAGAGGACATACCTCCTTCAGCCACGAAGCTGGCCTGCCCGCTGAAGACAATGGGACCCTCCTCAACAGGCTGACCACTCGTTCCACTCAGCCTGATCCACGGTGTATCATCCAACGCAGAAGCCTCCAGTGAGGTCACGTCCGACGCACGAGAAAAGGTGGCATTCAGGGTCAGAGCACCCTCTTCGCTGGAGGTGAACCGTGCAGCAAGAACCCCAGCCGGATAGCTCGCTATATATTCCCGTCTGTTGTCATCAGCCTCGCCCAGTACGGAACACATGGGAGGGATAATTTACGTGTACTTGACCCCGTCAACAACATATTCAACGCCTGCATCGCCCCTCCTGGTGTCCAACCACCTTGTATATTCCTCAACCTCTTCCTCACCATGTCCAAGTTCAATCTCGAAATTCCCAAAGTAACTGTACGCCCGCATACTTTCGATCTCATGCATCATCTCCCTTTGGATAAAGTTGCCTGCTTCGGTGATACTCCCATTCAGCAACAGCTCTCTGGCAACCGGTAATGCGGACAGCGCGTTCCCTGGTGTGCGCTCTTGCAGCGGCCCCGACCAGATCGTGTTCTCGTTTATTGTGACGACTTCAATGCCCACCCCGCCGTAAACCGTCGCTGCGAGGCGGCCATTTCCGATTGGTAAGGCACCGTTCTCCCAGTCTGATGCTGGAGCAGGAGATTTGTACCATAGGTGGCGGGATGCAGAGAGGTCGGGAATGGCCAGGGTTGACGGTAATGATAGGAGAAAGGCTGCGACGCGAGGCAAATGAGTAGCTCTCATCTTGGGCAGCTACGCCTCTAAATAGTAGTCGTGATTAGTTTAATCTAATTGTAGTTTCTGAATGTTGAGCCCAAAGCGATCAGTTTGATGGACCCGAGGGGTACGGATATATATACCTGCAGTCGAGCAACCGAGAAGACATTGTACTCTTCCCTGCATGAAGCATCATCGGGTAATAGGATATTAAGCAGTAATCTGCATGTTTCTACCCCTGTCTCAGTCACTGCACATATCCTTCTGCCCTGGATGCTGCGGGGACGGTTGAAGTTAGGGCAAGCCAGAGAGATCAAGCCATTGGTGGACAAACCCGGGGTATGCAGATCAGGGCTTGGAAGCCAAAGCTGGATAACGCGAGTCATGCTGGATAGGTATTTCATCGGACCTGCGTACTGGCTAAAATGCCCTGGAATCTCAAGACTCTCCATCCCCCGACGGAGGTGGCGTCTGGGATTAGCTCACGTCCGCAACGAACAGCAAATGAACAAATTGCCGATGTGCTCATGACCTCGATATCAAAGGTTGGTTCATTATGCCGACTTATTTGAGATATGTTATATCACGTAAGCGGAGGGCGATGTCCATTCATCCAACCATGGACTAACGGCTTTTTTTTAGAGAAAGGGCGTGATTTTGCTGAATGGCAACTGCCACGCTCAGTCTGGGAAAGGGAAACTGATTTACACAGGAGCGTCATGCTTGCTTTGTAGACCAGGGGCCGTCAGTGTTACCCATAGCTGAGCGCGATAAACAAAACTATGGGCGACCCAATACCTATGATTCCTTTCGACATGCAGCTTGTTTATTGGACAGAGGGTAGTGAGAGTCGAGAACAAAAGTTATCGAAAGGTCATGGATAGGTGACAGCCTAGAGACGTATAAGCCTAAATAAGTTAGGGAAAGACATCAGTTCCCCTTGTAGCATAGTTGGTTTAATGCGCTTGACTGTAATAGAACAAGTCAATCAAGAGATCGGAGGTTCGAATCCACCCAAGGGGATTATTTTTAATTCTTTTTTTGGCCTCTGATCCTGGCATCCTGCTGGTCTCCGCATATTTTTTTGCTTGTGCGGTTGACAGCGAAAGTGGAGTTATCCGGGTTGTGGGTATCGGAGGTGGACCGAGACTGTCAGGGATTCTGACTCCAAAGTACAAAACGCGCCTGAAACGGATGGAGCGCTGATAGCTTGACGGGTTCGAGGCCGGTATTCTAGGTCTGACAGGTGCCAGGAGATAATGAGTTAGTTGCGCAGCGAGACTCCTCTTGAACAACATGGGAGCCCAACCGTAGCCAATACAATAATGGTCCCATATAGACGCGAAAATACCAAAAAAATTGCCAGAAACTCCCTCTATGGTGGTCATATGGCATAGGATAAGCCCGAGGAAGAACTAGATCGATCTCGACCTCCCGAGTTCACCATTATCCTGGTGAGATTCTTCCGTATCAACCCATCTTCCACAAGAAATGACTCTGGTTCAACATGCGAACGAGCGTGTCAAGCCGCTTCCGAATGGATCAAGCAAGGTCCTGATAGGAGAATGCGCGTACACCCAGGTACGGCGCCACGGATATCAAAAGGGGAAGCGCTCGCTCTTCACTTCTGTTGGTGCTGTTTGTCCTATCTGTGGATGTACCACTGTGCAAGAAAACTGATCCAAGCCCAAACATAGAGCGAAACATTTGAACCCTGTAAGCGCGCAGGGCCAACAATGCAGGGGTTCGAGGATGGTTCCAGAACGAGAACGACCGTGTCGCAATACAACAGCCCGTAGCAAAGTCCTGAAAAACTTGGTCTCATATCAGGATCACGGCGAACCTGGATGCCGTTGGGAAGGAAGGATGACGGATTATGCGATCCATACATGTTTAGGAAGGCAGCAAGTCAACGGAAAGGCGGGATGTGCCTAAAGCCCCGTGTCGGCATATTTTAGAGAAGAGAACGGCAATGGACCTCAGAAAGATACACTCCGCTGGTCAAAACGTCGGATAGCCGGATGCCCAGATGTAGACGATGATCGGGAATCGGAACGGGATATCGAAGCTCCTATGATTCCAATAGGACGTAGAATGCACACTGTGAACAAACTATTGGTGGTTTTGTTCGCCTCTGATCCTGAGAGATGTGATCATTCATTCGACTGTCATTACTATCAATTGTTCCGTGCTAGCATGGGTATAAACCGAGTCAAAAAGCCGTCCTGTACACCCACTGTCTTCACAGCAAGTCAGGTCTCAAGACAATCCTGATGCTGCATGACATACTTCTAGCCGACCAGCAACCTAGCAAGCTAATCCTCAGCGACCAAACTGTCATTAGCCGTCGGGACGGTTCAGAGAAAGCAGAGAATCCAGCATGGTCTCTCCTCCAGGTCTCTCGTGATCCGTCAGAGGTTTCGTCTCTGACCGTGTTCCGGCGCGTATACTCTGATGTCTCCGTTGTATCAACCTCCCGCGACGCTTCCCCCTTGACGTAGAGCGGTCACCTGCTTGCGGAGTTCGAGAAAGAAGTCTTTTCCGTTCGCCATTGTGTTTGCTAAGACATGTAAGTCACTGTATCATTGCATCGGACATTCGATGGAGCGGAGAGACATACGTTTCGAACCCCAAGGTCCACTCGCACGGTTGCCCGCGTCCTTTCCCGGGGTTTTGTAGAAGTAAGTTCTCGGCGCTAGGTACACGAATCAGCGATTATTCGGACGGGATCGATGTCGATGGAAGGAAAGGCCAGAGATGCATACCACCTGGGCCTGCAGTAGCACCGTTAGCAAATGCGTCTACGCCGTCACAATAATGGGCACCTACCTCTCTTCATAGTGGCTTTGACATCTCCAGCGTTAAAGCCACCCACCGGAGTGTGCTGCTCTTGCATTGAATCCGAGACCTCATCTGCCCAGCTAGTATGCGACGTATTCGAGCTCTGATGACCTCCACGGGACCCGCCGTGAGCGCTCGTTGTTCTGGGGTTCGAATGCCGCTGCCCGGATTGGCGGTTCTGGTCGAACGCACGGCCTCCGCGCCAACTGGATTCGGATCAGTGGTCGAAATAGCGATGACAGGGTCAATGAGCAGGGGTGAGGTAATTACCGGTCATCAGCTGCACCGCTCATGCTGTAAGACTAAGCTTCGGAAGTAAGCTTGATGCACGAGGAACACTGGCCTGGGAATGCGACTGGCGTATCATGGATGGGTCGAGCGGGTGATGACTGATTGCCGGGGAATCCAGGCCTTGGTTCTCAGGCACCAACGCCAGGTGATCGAAGCCGAGACTGACCCACGTCTCCTTCTACACGCCGCGCAGTCTAATCCGACGACAGCTTCACAAAATCCTGTCGCGTGTCGCTCTCCGTGGCCTTCCAGTCCTCTACTGACTGGCGCGTGCTCTACCCTGGCTCTGCCAGTCATGTTTGCTTTTGCCCATGAGCTCTCCCGTGTCTTGCGTTGTTATTCACCACATTGAGGCGGGTCTCGGATAAGCAGCAACTGCTTCATCAACACACTTTCAACCAATCCTATCCGCATACCTTGAACGTCTCTGCGCGCAACTTAGCGTGTCTATCGGTATGGCGCCTTACACGTCGCCAAAACGCGCTTCCCCCGGTGGGCCACTGAAAAACGGATCAAAGACTCCTCTCCAGGATTCCGGCAATTCGGGGGCCCCAGTCGACGACGGCTTAGGCCCTATCGTTAAGAAAAGGAAATACGTTCCAGGCGGCCCAGGTGGAGGAGGAAGATACATTGAAATCGAGGTTAGGGAAACTCCGAAACAACCGAAGCCGAAGCCGAAAGCGAAACAACCTAAGTTGAGCCCCGTGAAGAGGACGAGTTCCTCTGCTTCTCGCACTCGGCATCAGTTGAAAGAAGCAGAGTCATCCGCACAATCTGCTCAATTACCTCCTCCTCCTCCGCCGCCGCCGCCAGTCCACGCCCCTACCACGCCCCCGTCTACGCGTCTCCGAAGAGAAAAGAGCCAGACCCGCGGACGATTTGGGTCCTCATCAACAGCGGCGGCGCTCGCTCTTCAGCAAGGCGATGGCTATAAACCCCGAGAAGAACGAGGCTGGGAGGAATTCCATCCCGAGTTAGATATCGATGCTAAGTTCCCAGTGTTTCCTTCAACAGAGGTTGATCGCCCGCCACCGTCAGCACAACTCGCCAATATACTATCTCCGAACGGCCTTGACAAGACCAACGAGAATGATCCCGTCGCGGAGCTAATCCGCGCTCATACCAATGGTACTGTTAATACACCGATTAAACGCAGGCCAGGACGTCCTCCGCGCCGCCCAGAGGCCATCCTGCAGTCACTTGGCGTCTTCACCCCCCAGCCCAAAGTCGTTCCGCCTCCTGGTCCTAATCCGCGCGAAAAGCTGACGCTACCGAAACCGTCGTTTCGATTGAAAGATCCGTTCACTTTCTATGATCGGCCTGGCGTGGGTCAGCAAAATTATGTGGACCGGACAATGGCTAGTGTAGGATACCAGGAGAGCGATCTGTTTCTCCGCCATGACCGCCGTTTGATTCGAATGCCTGAAGGTGCCCAGGAAGATGACCTTGATATCGGCAACGCATTACTCGGCGAAGGGGAGGTCAATGCTGCTGTAGGCCGGGTGGAATACGACATGGACGAGCAGGATGAGAAGTGGTTGGAGGAATACAATGCGAAGCGACGAGAGGATCAATATGAACCCATCAAACCGGCTGTCTTTGAAATCACCATGACAAAAATTGAAAAGGAGTGGCACAGTCTTGAAAAACGCATCCCCAAGCCCAATCCGAAGCCTCCACAGACACATCGCCCTCGATCAAGCTCGGCGGCAGCCGTCAATGGCGAAACGATAGGTCCGGGTGAAGATCAGGATACCAAATGTGCCATCTGCGATGATGGCGACTGCGAGAACGCAAACGCCATTGTGTTCTGCGATGGCTGCGATCTTGCAGTACACCAGGAGTGTTATGGTGTTCCTTTCATCCCCGAGGGCCAGTGGTTGTGTCGTAAATGCCAGCTTATAGGAAGAGGATCACCGAATTGCATTTTCTGCCCGAACACTGAGGGTGCGTTCAAACAAACCACTACTTCCAAGTGGTCGCATCTTCTCTGCGCTATCTGGATTCCCGAGGTTTCTATCGGTAATCCGTCTCTGATGGAGCCCATTACCGATATCGAAAAGGTTCCTAGGAGCCGTTGGAAGCTTCAATGCTATATTTGTCGCCAAAAAATGGGCGCGTCCATCCAATGCAGTAACAAAAACTGCTTCGTAGCGTTCCATGTCACGTGTGCGCGGAGAGCTCAGCTTTACTTGAAAATGAAGTCCGGCCACGGAAATCTAGCGGTGATGGACTCACATCTATTGAAAGCCTTTTGCGATAAGCATGTCCCCCCTGAATGGCGTCGCGAACACGGGACAGACGCCGCCACAGCCGAGGCAATAGAATACTACCGCAATACGATGCGGGATCGACAGTGGCCAGACAGTCAAGCTGCGGCTCTGTCGTTAGAGCCCGCCCGTCCACTTGGCGGCTATCCGGACGACGAAGATGGACCACGGACCCATACACCACGCATCACTCTTACCGTTGGGGGCAATAAACGAAAGCGACCCAATGCCCCCAGGACAATATGGAAATTACCCTCCGGGGCTCCCGTCATACCGCAGGTTCTTTTGAATTCTGTCGTTGCTTCACTCCAGCGCTTCGGTGTTCGGCAAAGAAAACAATATGCCGAAGATGCCTGCAAATACTGGACTCTCAAGCGAGAGGCGCGGCGCGGTGCAGCGCTTCTCAAGCGCCTACAGTTGCAACTAGAAACTTTCTCCTCCATGGAAATGACGCGGAGGGATTACTCTGCTATGGGAGCGACGGGCGGCAAGCGACTCCAACGGCGCATCGAATTTGGCGAACGCTTGTATCGAGACTTGGACCGGCTACGAATGCTGTGCGATGAGGTAAAGAAACGCGAGAGGGAGAAGTTGAAGGATGCCGAGATGCTTCGGAGTATCGTAGATACCGTCTACTTCCCGATCTTCCCTCTACTCTGGCCGATATTCGAGAAGGCGCAAGTGTAAGCAACCTTTATCATTCTTCTCAGCTACTGCTAACCCATCCTAGATTGGATAGCAAAGGTTTCTTCAGGCAGGGACTCTTTGCAATACGCACCAAGCTGGAGCAACGCTACTATCCGTCCGTGTCCTCCTTCTCGGCTCACCTAGCCGGCATCTTCACCTCGGAGATTGGAGTCCAGCCAGCCGGAGATACAGCAGAGCTTCAGATGCAGATTAGTGGGCGTGCTCCTGAACTTAGCTTGGAGCAGCGCGAAAAGAGAAAGACTGCAAAGCGGATCATTAAATCTATTCAACCAGCGCTGGAGGATGCAATCCGCAAAGAGAGCGAATTGAATCGCCAGCCTTACGAGCAAGAGCTTAAGGACTTAGACGTCATGCTTGGGGACATCTCGACTGCGAGAGGCTCCGAAGTTGATTCCGCAGAACGCGCAGGCGAAGAGACTTTTGAGAAGCCTGAGAAGTCAGAACAGTCCGAGCAAGCCGACTCCAATGATGATGATGCCGACAAAATGGATGTTGATATCGATTCTACGGCCAAAGCAGAGCCCAGCGAGGAAGCTCTGCAGAGCACCGAGGCGAACACTCCCGAAGCAGAAACTTCTCAGTCTGCCGAACCCCAGGTCGCTGAAGCAGCTGTTACGGATGCCTCGGCGGATGCACCGGTTACGAACAATACTTCTACTGTCCAGCCTGCGGACGAAACTCAATCAGTAGATGCTTCTGAAGCAGCCGACAAAGCGGAAGAATCAACAAGAACATCAGAACAAGCGAATCAGGTTCCTTCAGTGCCCTTATCGCCGCCGGCCCTTGAAACCGATCAGCATCACTCTCTGGCCCAGGGAGGCATCCAATGGTATATGCAGCCATTCGATCCTGTGGGAACTACGATACATGATGAGCGATGGACAGGCCGGGAGGTCATGCGTGGCCTGAGTGAGGAGCTCAGCGAATTGGATGAGGAGGAACTTAACGATCTAGTAGATGATGATGAGCTGGAAGAGAACGCGGCTGCGGCTGGCGCTTCCACCAACGGCGTCCCAGACAGTTCAGGCGGGGAGCCAGGGGTCAAGGTCCATCGGACTCGGCGTCGATGGCGTGGCTTCAAATGATGTTTGCTTACTAGCAGTGCTTAATGGCTTTTTTTTACCTTTCGACGTATTAAGTGGATTCTGCAGGAATTACAGGCGGCAGGCGTTTATGGAAAATCGCATTTCTGGCAGCTTTATTGATATTCATTTGTGGAAGGTTAACCATGGGACGGAAAGCAATAATCAACCGTATTTCTTTGGCCTATACATAGCTGTCAGTAGACAGAGGGTTCTTTGACCATCGTAGGCACTTGGCAGCCTTACTTTGCTGGCCTCCAATAATCGAGCCTCGCGTGGTTCTGGAACCCATTCACCGCCTTCAGCCTGAGGCGTCAGTTTCCGCTGCTCCCATCCTGATTGATTCTCCTTTCATCATCATCCATCTCGCCTCCATCCCTTCCCCATCTCTCTTCCCCTTCCCTTTTTCTTTTCTTCTTCTTTACCCCTTCTCTTTCTTTGTCAGACTTCAAACCAGGCAAAGACTCCGCAGCTTTGTTGTAGTTGCGTTCCAGGTCGCTCTTCTGAGGTATTTCCTCCCAGTGTTTGCTCCGGAATTTTCTGCGCCTTATCCAAACACCACCGCGCTTCGTGTTACGCGCTCCCGTCTATATCAAATCTGACCAGCTTCAACTACTCAGTTAATCATCAACTTTCCCTTGAATCACCCATCGCTATGTCTGCCGAATACGAGCACGAGAACGGCCGTTACGATGGTATGTCCCTCCCGTTACCCCAGCAGCTGATTTTGGTGACACTAGACTAACCCGGCGCTTCTTGTTCCAGAGGAGCCGCGTTTCGCTCGCGACCGTAGCGCCTCTCCCCGTGACGAGCCCCGAGCTGACCGCGCTCGCAGCCGTTCTCCCAACGGTCGTCTCGACGAGCGGTACGTCGCCTTTGATGACCGGCTCGTTCATAAACTTGCTCGGTCGGACAAACTACGCGAACCCTGTGCTGACACTCAACCATCAGTGGCCCCATCGATCCCCGCAAGCAGCTTGATGATGACGAGGGTTCTATCAACTCTGGCTCCAACCTCTTCGTTACCGGCATCCACCCGCGTCTGACTGAATCCGATATCTCGCGTCTCTTCGAGAAATACGGCGATGTTGAGAACTGCTCCATCATGGTCGACCCTCACACTAAGGAATCTCGCGGCTTTGGCTTCGTCAACATGGTGACTGCTGAGCAGGCAGACGCAGCCAAGGAGGGCTTGCAAGGTGAGGTTATCGAAGGCCGCACTCTTAGCATCGAGAAGGCTCGTCGTAGCCGCCCTAGAACTCCCACTCCCGGCAAATACTTTGGTCCTCCCAAGCGTGGTTAGTACCGCCTCTACACAAGCAATACGTTTCTTGGCTAACATGCGTATCAGAGTTCGGCGGTGGTGGACGCCGAGGTGGCCGTGGTGACCGTTACGATGACCGCCGTGGCGGCTACGGTGGCGGCGGAAACTGGCGTCGTGGTGGTGACGACTACCGCGGCGGCGGCTACGGCCGTTATGACTCCTACAGCGATCGCCGCGACTACGGCGGCCGCGAATACCGCGACTATGGCCGACGCGACTACCGGGAC
>NW_020797891.1:943943-1025389 GCF_003369625.1 Aspergillus mulundensis | reverse complement strand
CGCTAACCCGATTAGGAGGCGGCAAGTCACGTGATTTTATTCTTTCGTCAGGAATCATTCCTTACCGAAAAAATCCTTAAATTTCAACTTTCCGTAATTACCGTCAGCCATTTTGTCCATCCCTAATGCAGGCGGCCCTGGTGGCAGTGGAAGTGGTGGATACCGCGGTGGAGCTGATCGCTACGCCTCCTCCTCCGGCGGCCGTGAGGAACGGTACGGCCGTGATGAACGCCGCGATGATCGTCGTGGTGACGAACGCCGTGGCTACTATGACCGTGATGCTAACCCTCCCAGTTACGGACACGGTGCTCCTTCTCGCGAACCGTATCCCGGCCGTTCTTATGAACCTCGTGGTGGTGAAGATCGGTACGCGGGTAGGTAGGTCGGTATTTGCCAGTTTTCAACAAATGCCTTCCCGCCTAGGCAGGGTGGCACACGACTCGAAACTCTTTCCTATGTGTTTCTTTTGATATCTCGCCCTTTCCCCTTCCTCCTTGTCCTTAATGTTGTACACCTTTCACACCGTTTTCATGTTCCCCCCGGTATGATCTTTTTCTGTTTTCTCGAATGGCACAACTCGTTGGGGTCGTCTCAACAAGTCAACGCTTGGGCGTCATTTATTTGTTTTTACGGAAGAAAAGTCGTCGAATTCTCAAATCCTGTTGAGCGAACTCGGAACGTCGTCAGCTAGCGGCCATTCGACCGTCCCCAGTCCTGCAACTGGAAACTAGGACATTACTCGAAAGTCACCAACTCCCATCGGACGCAGGCTGATATTTCTATGTTATTTCGCTCGATACACCGGAATCTATGGCGGCAGGGAAGTGCAGGATTTTCTATCAACGTTGTAATTCCTCGGATTGTCAGATGGGTCAGCACTTCTACATTTTCAGCTTCACCGGAAAATTGGGTCGTTATCTCGCTAGTCAGCTGTTCGCCTATGTTTCGTCTTATACAACATTTTCTACGTAACGACTCGATTGTATTCGGCCAGGAGCACATTAAATCTGTCATGCATGCACTCGCTCGCCCTCATACCAGCAAGCACACGACATGGAGTTCGGCCACGTTCCGCCAGTCCGCCATACCGTTGTTTGTGCCTGTAGTACTGCGAGTGTTACGGCAGCCACTCTCGCCTTAGAAGTCGACTTGCGCACGGGCTCAACGTAATGCGGCGCACCATATCATTTATTTCAGCCCTCTGCCTTGCCTAACGAGGACTGGATCTTCGGAAGGTAAGCTATGGTGACGAGTGCTAATCCATACCTCAGGGCGCGCCGTCATTATCGCCGTCGCGTCGACACGGATTCTAAGAGTACCTCAAGTGCGCTGTCTAGCGGCCATGGGAAACTGCTTCTCCTGGGATTGGGGTTGTGCCTTGAATGATGGGGCTGCTAATCTTCACCTTTCACTTCGACGCGGGTTTTCATGTCATTCCACCGTTGTAGTCGCCACTGGGATTGTCCCTTATGCTCGATTCCTGAGTCGCACTAACCGCTGCCATCAGAAGACGCATGAATCTTACTACTCCCAGCACATGGATCATTGCACTCTGTTCTTCGAACTTCTCATGGTTTGATTGGTATCAGCTTTCTATTTAGAGCTAGAGATAGAAATTTACCAATCATTTACTGCATTTCTGATCGCCCCAATTAGTGGATTTAATGACGTTCAGCTCTTTTCTGGCGCAAAGGCGGCATCTCAGGACATCCAAGGCGCCCTCTCGTTTTCTGTGCTCTTTGTAAACACTCGCTTCACTTCTTCAAGATGAACACACGTGTAGCAGTAGACCTGTCTTGTCATCCGAATCGACGAGCCCAAAGGAACAATGTTGCGCGCAACGAAGGAATGCGCATGGGCTTCGTGACGAAGAGAGAAGCAGGAAGCGCCATTGATCTTAGTGAAAGGACGAATAAGCTATATCCGCCTCAACTTAACCAACCGCCCGCGGAGAGTTCAATGCGCCTGCAGAACCACTAAGATATTATATCCGCAACAAATCATATCCCACCACCGTTGACAGCCGGCTACTCCGGCGCCCTCCCGGACTGCCCCTCAACCTCATTACTCTTCTGGATAAGGAACTCGCCCAACACACGCAAGGGATTCGCAGGTCTGACTTCCCGGTTAGCGATCGCCATCTAAAAGACCCAACCACCCAACAGGTAATGTAAGTAATAGTTAGAGGGCAACATACTGCTCCTTCGTAACAGTCTTCATCCCCTCCAGCAAATACGGCACGATCTTCTCGTTCATGTAGACGCGCGCTGGGGCGCCGCCGGGCCGCACTGTTGAGGCGACGGAGTCGGCGGTTGGGGTGTGTGCGGCGCCGGCGCCGGACGAGGACATTTGGGCGTTTTCGTTGGCCATTGGCGTTGGCGTTGATATCGATGGGTTTGGGTTTGGGTTTGGAGTTGGCGTTCGGAAGAGGCTTCGTGGGTGTCCTGCTGATGGTGGTGGATGTGGTGCTGGTGCTGGGTCTGGGGGCGTATAGTACGAGGAAGGATTGAAGTTCGGGTGGGAAGTAGGCGGGTACGCGACGGATTCGGTCGTTGTCTGGCGGGTATTATGAGCAATTAAGTCTGGTGGATTGAGAGCAGTGGATTGAGGGTGTTGAGCGCAGAAGAGAAACCTTTGAATTGTGGGCAGTATTTGAGAATGCGAGGGCGGAGAAGATGGCGGAGAGGTCGTGTGGGGTATTGGACTTACTGGGGCGTTTTCGGTCATGGCTGCTGATGGTATAGGCAGTAACTGGCTGGAAATGGGTCGCTATGGCGTTTGCTAGCTGGAATCTTGGTGAATGGCAATGTTTGTACGCTCAGCTGCCTCCCCAGCGCACTGGGCGTCGGATTGGTGTTTCGCTCATGCAGCTTAAATTGATCACGTGATCTCGTGTTTCGCCGTCACGTCTCCGGCTGACGCATCACGGCTCTGGTTCTTATCGAGCAGAGGCAGAACGACAACGACAAGGCGGGGGTTGGGGGTCTTGGATAATTGATTATCCTTTTGGTCTCTATCCTGGTTGTTTGTCCTGAATTTCCCTTTTTTATTCCTACAAATTTGTTGTGGAAATGTACTCGCTCGCGGTCCGAAATATATATCGATAACGCGCGAATATCAACGGATGTGCCTCTCAACTTCGATCTTTAAACCACGAACCCTTCAACAGAATGTCCCTTCTTGACTACTGGGATACAAGTCGCTCATCAGTAAAGCGTCGAAAAGTCACACCTGAAGTTTCCACGCCTCAAACGAAGCCGAAACGAGAAATCGAAAGAGTCTTCGGAAAGTTGCCATCAGACGAAACCTCGACCCTCAAGACCGAGAACTCGATATCGCTTGCCTCTGCCGACGAAGAACCGTTGAATGACGGCGAAGATGCCATTCCAGGCAGCCAGACCGAGCTCGAGTCCGCTCTTCCTGCCATCAATACAGATACCCAGGCAATAGAGGAGTATGAGTCTTCACAGAAAGCGGAGGATGGCGAGGATAAGGAACTGTCTCTGCAGGAGAGGATGCGGGACGGCAAGTGGCGAAAGGGAAAGAGCTCGATATACGTGGATGCGTTCAACCTCGCTCTGGATACAGTTCTAGCTGAAGAGGCGCATCTTTTCAGTGACTCTGAGAAAGAGGTGTTTCGCCACTGGAGGGAATTATCCTATGAGTCGCAATATCTGTATGTTTCTGGACGACCCTGTTCTTGGTTGAGAGGATCAACTGACCGATTGTTTAGATATGTTCGCCTTTTCTTGCGCAAGACGTCAGCGTGGCATCGGGTCAATAGGTTGGGCTATTACTCGGATATTGCTGATGTGCCGCAAGTGGTCGCGGATTTACAAAAGACTAGAGACCTCTCTACTTCGGAATTTTCGGACAATGAGAGCTCGTCAGATACCTCGTCCCCATCTGACATAGGCTTGAGTGGCGAGTTCCGCTTTGCTGATACGGCTGATGAGATCGCCACTGTGGAAGAAGCGTCATCAATGCTACTACTCGATGAGTTGAAAGTCCTCGCGAAGGAAGCCAAGGTGCAGGGAAAGTCCAAGCAAGAGCTTATCACGGCATTACACAAGTCGAGCCAGAAGCAAACCGGACTCGGATGGAACACCTCGAATAACTCAAATCGAGAAGAGCACTTTGTTAAGAAGATTCTTGACTACACGGGGGATTGTATTCGGCTCGCGTCCAGTCCTTATGAACTCTTCGAGCGGGTCCATCTTGTTTTCTACCGATCGACCGAGTGGACGGAGAAATCACTCACCACTATCATTCTTGCGAAGATATCCCGCCGGAACTTCCCTGAGTTCGTCGTTTGCCGCTCCAGCTCAATATTTCCGTCAAGGGATATTCTCCTCGAGTTTGAATCTGCTTTACGGACTCAGTACAAGATAGATAACTTCCTCGAATTCAGTGGGACACCAACAAGAGACCGACTACAGGAGATCAAAGACTTGGCTTACAAGATTTACCCTCGATGGAGGACCCTTCTCGAACAGGAACAGCAGAAGGAGGATACCATTTATGAATGCGGAGAAGGCGCATACTTACGCCGCTTCTCACCCGCTTGGGTATACACAAGAATCCTGCATAAGGGCCTCCATCCCCTTGGTCGCTTTAAAGAGTACAAGGAGGAACATAGACTTATATCTGAACTACTAGACCAGCGGCTATTTCACCCCGCTCGACGCGGCGCATGGTACCAGCGCAAGGCGCTCTTAGAGGAGCGCTACATGTGGACCCTGATGCCATCCGAGGGGCGCAATGAAGAAGCTCAGAAGAAACACTGGAGACGCATCGCGTTACGCACATGCGAGGAAGGCCTTGAAGACCCATCCTGCCACTTGATATACCATCATGACTTACAGAAACGGATCCAAAAGCTCGAGAAAGCACTGAAGGTTGTCAAGCGAGAGCAGCATGATTTCGGGCACGTCGCGCTCTCCAAGCCCGAAGAACGTACAGTCGAGGGCATCCAGGTTGAGCGCGAGGATACCCCGATTCGAACACCACCCCTCGTCAAGGACAAAAAAAACGACGATGACACACTCACACCCACCCCTAAACGCAGCGGACCAACCATCTGGATCGACGAGCGCGAAGACGGCGCCGAATGTCGAGTCGAAGCCATGTGTCTCAGCTGGTACCGAGATAACGGCTGGAAGGGATACCACTCTGAGGGCGGGATTCTTCGAACACTAGTAAGCCGCCGCCACTCCTATACTTGAGCTACATGCTAACCATGGACATGATTAGTTCGCCTACCTCTTCTACGACATAATCTTCACCTACATCCCCAACGTCTTCCAAACAATCTTCCAAACCTGCCCATTAGACCTACACACAGACGCCTTCTACCCCTCGCGCGCCTCAGAGATAAACCACCGCCTCGTGCAAATCACCAACGGCGACGCCCCCTCTCTCATCCGCGCCGTTCACGCCCAGTACTCAGAGATCCAGCCCTGCGCCATCGGCCTGGACTGGTCCTTCCCGCTTGAAGACCTGCTAGAGATAGCAGAGTGTTTCAAGGGCGAGGCACTCGCTGCAATCTGCAAGATCATGGCGCAGGAGTATCAGGCGAGAGGTGGCGGCGTGCCGGATTTGTTCCTTTGGAGTGTCGAGAAGAAGGAGGTGTGTTTTGTTGAGGTGAAGAGTGTCAATGATCGCTTGAGTGACACCCAACGGCTCTGGATCCATGTCCTGCTTGGTGTTGGGGTTAGGGTTGAGCTTTGTAATGCGGTTGCGAGGGAGGTTAGGAGGGTTTAAATGGTTTGGTCTTTGGAGTCTCGGATTGGATTGGTTGGCGCTTTGGTTGGTGTGGCTGGCATATAGATTTTGTATATCACTTGACATAGTGTATTTACATGGACATAAATTATGCACAAACATGCATCATGGTGTAAGTCACATATAGCTCCTAGGACCTACCCATTACAGTTACTCCAAGGCGCTGTCCTTCCCTCCTCATGCAAAATCCCCGCAAGCTCAATAATCAGCTATGACAGGGACATGGAAGGTCTTGGCCGGGGTCCGTAAGCGACAATCTCAGAATTCATTAACATGTTGAAAAAGTATCTGACATCTGGGCAATGCTATCATGCGCCGTGTCAATTCGTTGATTGAACTTGATCGCGCGAATAACTGTACATTGTGACTGATAGATGTAATTGTCTATAAAAGTAGACATGTAAAGGTGTGACATATGTTCAGGAAAGGTCCGGAGAGCAACCTTGGGGATCCAAGAACCGATAATCCGGTATCCGTTGCAAGCATTGCTTGTATGGTACAGTGCTCAGTCCCATAATGAACCGCGAAGTAATTGAATCCACGTCCTCTCCATTCGCAGCAAAGCTTAAGATTCTAAGCAAGTAAACAATGGTCTTCTTGCTCTCTTTTCGCCGAGATATATTGCAGGGTTCTCACGAGCACAGGCATAGCTGCTGGGATGAAAAATCTGGCTAGAAGAATCGTTCTTCGACGCCGAGATGAGGTGTCCCTAGTTGCACCATGGCCAAAATGGGGGAATTGAGCATAGTGATGCGCTGGCAGGCAGGCTTTGTTCCAGTCTCTCTGTGGAATGGCATTAAAGCCAGAGTGCTTTTTCGGGATGCGCGGAACGCAGGGTTCCAGTTGCTGGATGACGGAGATCTCGTGTACGTGCGCCGTGAGGGCATCATTCCATTGCGCCTAAGAGAAGCCCTTGGCTGGATCAACTTGACAACGTAGCCCAGGTCTATCGTCGTAGCCGTCTTGAGCTTCTTCGCGTGCCAGGGACAGAGTTCGTTTCTAGCTTGACTTTCTTGTCGTCAGGCTCCAGCTTGATCTTATCCTCATCCACAGCCCTCTTCAAGGAGACATTTGTCTCGGTCGTCGTTGCAAGGATTTCGGTTCGATCCGTTTCTTCTTCCTTTACTTTCACCTCAACCTTCTCCTGTTTCGTCGTGGCAACCAACCGGTCTGAGAACGTCTTCAGATCGGCAGTGAACAACACGCTATGAGCCCATCCCGCTTCTTTGCCCCAGAGTTTGCGGAAATGGTTCCCCACGGCATCATATGTAGCCTTAGTTAGGGACTTGTGCGAGCCCTTGCCGAACTTGTAGTCTCTGTGGGCGATTTGCCATACTACACCAGTCAGTCCTTGGAAAAGAGACAGGACATTGAGTGGAACATACCATGAGTATCGACTGGCACAGACTCGCCCCATCCCAGCCCCATCAAGGACACACAATCGGCAACCTTGGGCCCAACACCTTGCAGCTCAAGCAACTTCTCATGCGCCTCGCGATACCCACTCCTCCCCTCAGGCGGCATCTCCTCTTCCTGACCAACGACGGCCTCAACCCCAAAAGCTGGGGCCTCGGGGTTTCGCAATGAATTCAACCACCCGCTCTCTTTTTGCTTTGCAACAATGACCGCCGTTTGGTATATATACTTCGCGCGATACCCAAACCCTAAACTCCGCAATCGTGCCTCAACACCCCCATCCTCCGCTAATCGCCCCGGAGACGGAAAATCATGATATGCACGGCCATCGACATCCGCGACGTGGGCGCCGTAGTTCAAACACAGCTTCTCAACCATCTGCCCAATCCGCGTGATGTTGTTATTGCTGCTGCAGATGAACGAGATTAGGGCTTCCCAAGCGTCTTGGCGGAGGATGCGAATGCCGGTGAACTGAGAGGCTTTCTTGCGGAAGTTCGGGTCTGACGAAGACCATTGTGCATAGAGGGTTGTTAGGTTTGAGTTCAGGTTGAAGTAGTGCTTGATGATGTCCAATGTGGTGTCTTCGGGTTCGCCGTCGTTTGTTGAGCTTGAGATCTTGGGATTGACGTAGGTCCTGTAGTGGAGGTGCGTTGGGTCTTGCTTGAGGCAGACGAGACGGCCGTAGAGAACGCAGCGCCATTCGTCATTATCAGGGACTTTGTGCCATCTGCCAAGTTAGCAGCTGGGTACCGAGATATGAGGTCAAAGTACCGAAATGACTGGCCACATCGTAGGGTAGTGTTTATGCAAAGTTCGCTGAGGCTAATTGACAGCTTGCGCCATTCCGAGAAGGTGCCCACGGTCATTGTGATAAAGTAGCAGGATGAAGCTGTGAACCCACGTCAATGGGGAACACAGAATAGATGATTCTGCCATGTGAGTTCTGTGGATAGAAAGCGGTGAGCCTACCGCCAAAAGCAGGCTAACTGGAACTGGCTTAGGTAATCTGCTGCTCGCGCCGATCGAGATTCTGAGAGCCAGGTCAATGAGTTTTCGTCCAGCGCAGCTTTTATCTAAAGATCGTTCGCCGTCCTCTCGATCGCATTCCTTAGCATATCCAGACTGCTTTTGAAACCCATATCAATCTTACTAGCTTTGCCGGCCCCTCGACAAAGACTCGACCGCTGTGTTGCCGCCCGAGACAAAGATCAAAAGGAGCTCACAAAAGTGAGATCGCGCTGGTTTCAAGATGAACGGTGATACCTACTCGTCTAGGGGTGAGTTGTTGTTCAACTGGATGATTTATACGGCAGGAACTAATTTACTTAGGTGCGGACTCCGGTCGGTCAAGAGACCACTACGTGAGTGTTACGTCTGAAGTCAACCAAGCTCTATTAACATTTGCATAGCGCGATGAACGACGTGAACGCGGAGACCGAGGGGAGAGAAGACGGTCGAGATCGCCGCATTACGGAGCCAGAAGCTCCCGACGCGAAGCCGAAGCCGATTCATACTCTTCCAGCCGTGACTACCGTGCAAGGGAACGGGAGGATCGCTACTCGAGCCGTCGGGACGATCGGGAGTATGATCGGGAAAGAGGTGACCGAGGTGACCGGGGTGATCGAGGCGACCGGGGCGACCGGGGCGACCGGGGCGACCGGGGCGATCGCCGACGCAGAGACTATGACGAGCGACCATCGCGTCGAGAGAGAGACAGAGATTTGTTCGAGGATCGGCCCCGAAGAGAGCGCGGCGACCGGGAGCGCGGCGGCGGCGGCGGCGGCGGCGGAGGAGGAGAAAGGAGAGACCGAAAGAGGAGTCCGTCTCCTTCGCGCAAGAGGGAGCCGACGCCCGACTTGACCGATGTGCAGTCGGTATTGACGCGAAAGCGCCGCCTCACGCAGTGGGACATCAAGCCCCCTGGATACGAAAATGTCACCGCGGAGCAGGCGAAGCTATCAGGTACGATTTACTTCTGTTCAGTCAGAGCACAGCTGACAATTTAGGCATGTTCCCCCTCCCCGGAGCTCCTCGACAACAGCCGATGGACCCCAGCCGCCTTCAGGCTTTCATGAACCAGCCTGGTGGTGGCACCGCAGATACCTCAGCCCTCAAGCCGTCCAACTCCCGACAGTCCAAACGCCTCTTCGTGTACAACCTACCTCCGAGCGCGACTTCGGAATCCTTGGTCTCTTTCTTCAACCTTCAACTCAACGGGCTCAATGTCATCCAAAGCATCGACCCGTGCATTTCTGCCCAGGTCTCAGACGACCACACCTATGCACTGCTTGAATTCAAGTCGCCCAGCGACACTACTATAGCGCTTGCATTCGATGGGATTACCATGGGAGAGCAGGAGAGTAACGGGGCAAACGGGGCAGCCCAGGGTTTGGAAGTGCGACGTCCCAAGGACTACATCGTCCCCAACCTTGCTGAGCAGGAGCTCGAGGGAGGATCTTTGATGAAGGATGTTCCAGATTCACCCAATAAGATCTGTGTCTCGAATATTCCGCAGTACATCCCAGAAGAGCCGGTCACAATGCTGCTCAAGTCCTTCGGCGAGCTGAAGTCCTTTGTTCTGGTCAAAGACTCTTCGACTGAGGAGTCCCGGGGTATCGCGTTCTGCGAATACGCCGATCCTAACACTACCACCATCGCTGTTCAGGGTCTCAACGGCATGGAGCTGGGAGACCGACATCTCAAGGTTGTCCGAGCCAGTATTGGAATGACTCAGGCAGCTGGGTTGGACATGGGAGTCAACGCGATGTCTATGTTCGCCAAGACGACTTCCCAGGATCTCGAGACCAGCCGGGTGCTGCAGCTGCTGAACATGGTAACGCCGGAGGAGCTCATGGACGGCGAGGATTACGAGGGTAGGTTTATCTCTAGGAAATGATCGCAGTAACGGACGCTGACCGCGATAGAAATTTGCGACGACGTGCGCGAGGAGTGTTCCAAGTTTGGTCCTGTCCTTGAACTGAAGATCCCCCGTCCCTCAGGCGGTAGCCGACAGTCCCCCGGTGTGGGCAAGATCTTCGTCAAGTTCGAGACTGTTGAAGCAACAACAGCGGCTCTGAAATCGCTCGCGGGCAGAAAGTTCTCTGACAGAACTGTCGTCACGACGTATTTCTCCGAGGTAAGACTCTCGTATTCCACATAACGGCAATGTCTAACGATTGCAGGAAAACTTCGACGTCAACGCCTGGTAGTAGCAGATCTCGACGCCTTCTGGCTTGTTAATTCCACGATGTTTTCTATCCTAACCTTCCCATCTGAGATTCCCGGGAGATTTACAGTAACGCAGGGTCGGTCAGGTTTGTCCTTGGGTTAATGATGTACCATAGCGATCAATGCAAAAATCAAACCCTTTTCTGGTCCGTTTGCACTAGTAGTCGATAGTCTGGCTGTCAAGCCGTTAAATGTCAGTGCGGAGAACTAGTTTAGCCTTCCATTATCAAATTATACCGGACCTCCAACTAGGGATCCTGGATGCAATAGTCTGACTGGATTCCGAATCCCGCTCCTCGAGATGCTCTACCGTGGGTCATCACATGGAAGTAGGATTCACAAGGAGACAACCCCTCATTGACCTCCACTACTGAAATCCGTCATCCTAGTATCCCCTGTCAATAGTAGTCCCAACCTCCCAGACCGAGGCAAAAGCCAAGCAATCCAAATCCAATCAAATCCCTCAATTGCCCGAAGTAAATAACGCGACATACGGCTTCTCCGACAAATTGGACCACCTGAAAGAGGCAAGAAGAGAAACTAGATACCGAGCCACGTTATGGGACCACGTTCTGTGTCCCCACGGGGTGCGGGTAGAGTAGTTCGATTCGATATTGCGATGCGATGCGATTGAGATTGAGTAACATGATAGATCACAATTTGGCCTTCGGCATCTATAATCCATATTAACATAAATGGCATTGTGGGACGCGGCGAAATGAACAATGAACCTGTTCGCTTCTGGAGTCGAAGGATTTGCTGCAAATTGGTTATGTTTCTTGTTTTTGACGGCGTATTACAGATACAGATACGCACCCAAATACTCCGATGAGATGAGATAAATTGAAATAGATTAAACCCAGTCCCAAGCCCTATTCATATCACTTAGATAGCATATGGAAATACCCACCTGCCTATACTGTCTTACCCCGAGTCCGAGGGTACCCTATCCATATGGTATACCCTGTAGGCTTGCTAAGCCTCCATCTCCATCTCGGAAGGGACCTCGGAAATAGCGTAACGCTTACTCCGGACTGCAGTCTCACCTCCAGCTACTACTAACAGAACAGAGGCTTAGCTACTCAATTTGACTCTGCGCTAAAGTCTGACAGGTACAGTCGAGGCCCTGGTTACAGCGAGCCCGACACCAGGACTCTGGAGTACGGAGTTGTGATTGTGAGCGTCCCCCGCCACAGTCTGATAGCATGATCGAAACCCAAAGTCCCGGCATCCTGGGTCAAACGGACAACATACTACAACAGTACATTTCAAGTTTTCAACAAAGAACAGACAAGGGTAGGTTATGGTCAACGGCAAAGCCGACTCCTACACTCAGCGGGGGAATACCCAAAACAGACACATTGTGCGCTTTATGCCTGTCACTTGTGTAACGAAAAGAGACTCCGCTTACGATTACGGTAGACCAGACCCTCGCAAGGATAATCCGAATGGAAGGCCAAAAAAACCTTCTAGATGCGAGGCCCGAGGCTAAGATGTCTACCGTATGTACGGAGCTGCATGAGCGTTGTATCATGTGGCTGGGCTGGGCGTGTTTCGTAACGTTCGTTGAACTTGGTCTTGAGCGAGGTTCGGCGCGGGAGTTTCAGAGATCCTAGGTACTCCGTACTCCCACGTGGGGGAGAACCATTCCTTGCATTCTATGTCAAACCATGTGCGTGAACTAAGTATACAGTAAGACCTGGACGGGGGGAGAAGCCATGACGCAGGTGTTTCAGGCCGAACCATGCCCGGCTGGGGTTGGGACAGCGGTGCTGCATGTATAGTCATCGTGCATGTCAGGTTTGAGAAGCGTACTGCTCTTGAGACTGCCGAGGCTTCCAGAATACTTCCATCGTGTTCCCAAAAATTAGACGTAACGGTCCCGCTGGTCGAGGTTCGTTGGCGGAGATTACCAAGGGTGACTGTGTAGATCTACCGAATTTATAGATAGCTGATAGAATGGGACTCGTAGTCTCGTAGTGCGTACTCCGAGTTCGGATTGGATACAGTAGGTCTCTATTGAAGTGAACTTCGCTTTCATTATCATCGACTGCTATAGATTATGAGTCGTATGATCTGCAGGGAAGAGCATCCGTGGAACAACGACCTTGGACGTTGTCTCCGGCTCAAACTGCCGAGAACCTAAGAGAACGTGCTTTTCATAGATATAATTGAATTCATTATTGTATGTTATTCCAGCCCTTGTTCTAGGAATTCCGCCGACTCCTGAATACTCCGGCCTGCCCCTGTAGCACGTTGACCCGCCACACGTAGTTAAGTAAGGAAAAAAGAAGCGAAATTCAATAGCTCCTGGGCGCCTTGGCCGGTGAATATGCATATGCATGTCAGAAGATCTGACAGTTAGACTGAACGGAAAGAAATTAGGGTATAGTCGTGCGCATCGTAAATATACATTGCTCTGCTTTTAGAGGAATATTATATGGAACGTTAAAAAGAGAAACTGATGTCATCGGTTGCCCGGCGCAAATGTAGACGCGGGATCCCAGTCTCGTCCTGGTGACGTTGGTGGGCGTGGCCCGGAAAAGCTCATCGATGGCCGTACGTATCGTGCGTCTCGACCGTAGTGGTTGTTCAGGTCCGGACTCATTGTCCGTGCGGTGTACGCGGGGCTTGGGGCCCGGACGTAGGGTTCTGCGTATGGCTCTGCATACGGCTCGGGATTCTTGAAGGGTGATAGCATTTCGTAGTTGCTTGCGTCGCTGCGCTTTTTGCGGGCGTCCGCAGAGACGAATTCGAATTGAGCGCGGTCATTGGGACGGAATAGCAAGTCCCACCATCCAAGGAACATAGAAGGGCGCGCAAATAGGACAAAGTTCCAGAGGCCGACCAGAGTCAAGAGAATGAGAAGTGTGAGCAGAGTTGCTTTGTTTGGTCCGAAATCCCTGGCTTTGTCGTAGCATTGTGAAGCATCTCCCTCGCTTGTTACGAGGCACATGAGCCACGGCAGGGCCTTTTCGACGTTCGCTGGCGTCATTTCCGTCTGGCTATTTGTTTTGATGAAGATCACGGCAAAAATGAGGACGTTGGCGAGGATGACGAGAACGAGGCAGTTGCTTCGCCATTGTAACTTGAGGATCTTGCGGACACGGCGGTATGCTTGACGAGCGCTGAGAGTGACGGCGCTGGCGGTATAGGATGGAATGTTTGAGCTGTTGGTGGTCGACGCAGTATCGTAAAGGGACTTGATGTAGATGTGCACGCAGTACCCCATGGTGCTAAATTGCATAATAAGGGCTGCGCCTGAGAATGCTATGATAGGTATCCAGTAGTCCTGCAAACTCTTCTCGATGTTTATATGGCACACATCGCCAAAACGGAACGATACTCCTGTCAGGGCAAGCATCACCGATGTTCCGATGACGGGTACTCCCAGACCACAAATGAATGCCCCCCACATAAACCGAGGCCCGAGAATCACCTCCCAGCAAACTTGAAGATGGAATGCAATGGTGCGGATAAAACTAAACACCACAACCACCCATCCGCCGAAGAGCAGCATTGCGCCGGTAAAGGCACAAGATACGCTGGAGTACATATCTCGGGGCGTGATCTCATTGTAGCATTGGTCCGGCTTCGTACCGAGGGGGATGATGAAGGCGATCTGCATGCAGCAAATGCCCAGGGTAAAGCAGATGCTCAGATAGTGACGGTGTGTTCGCTTTGCCGGCAGAACCGCATACGACACGAGTAGGAATACGCAGAGCGGCAATACGGCGACGGAGACCCAGCTTGCGATTCTCGTTTGCTCCTGCAGCTCTGAAAGTACAGTGTCAGAAAGAATAGTAGAAGCGTAGCGAGTCTCTATGACGCCTTACCTTCTCCATACATCCACGATGCTTGTGGACATGGCAGGCAGCAGGTAACATTGCCCAACTCCTGGCAGAGGCGTCCTCCGAGAACTATGGAGCGCATCCGTCAGTGGAGTGTAGATTGGAAACATGGAGTAACAACGTACATCCACCATCAGGGTCAAAGAGCGACTCCTGGTAGTACGGAACTGGGCACTCTCCATTCAAATTGTTCCCAGACATGCTGCGAGTGTCACTTTTGGAATTCTTGAAACGTAGCGAATGCGGTCAATGCGACGTTGATGGTGATGGGCATATTCTGACTGCGGTGTTTTCTGTATAACTCTCAGACTGAAGACCTCGTGGCAGAGGCTCGCAGCCACGCGACAATTGCGATTGAGCAACAAGACAACGTAATTATCGAGTTCTCGCACCAAGGCGAAGGGGACGGAAAGACAGGCATGGATGGGGGAGGGGCGAGACACAGCCAGATATAGTACGGAGTGGTCTGTGACGGTCCCCAGCAGCTCCGATGAAAAGAGATTTTCGTGGGACGAATGATGAGCGAGCTGGAGGTCCGTTCGCTCACAGGCACGGAAATCGACGCGATTTGCCTCCAGCTGGACATGATTGGATTGAGGGCTGCAAAAGAACCCTCGAGACAGCGGCGGAGACAGGCTTGGCCTCAAGGGGGAGCGAGGGATAGGTGGGGAGCCAGAGCAGTGCGCATCCAAAGAAGAGAGAGAAATGCATCGGGATAGCACGCTAGAGTCTCATGGGTTCCAATCAACCGGAGAGAACCGAGAAGTGTATCAAGATGAGGCCCAAGTGGGCGAGGAATAGGATTGTTGGGCGGGGCTGTACTGCTGGTACCGTACCATACCAGATCTTACCAGCCGTAATCTATCCGCCCACAATGAATCCTCTAAGACTCTCAGTCTCAGTCGGTCGACGTCGAGGCTCGCCATCAAGTGCTCCACGATTCACCATCCGCGATCTATTTTAGTCTCCGTCTCTTATCGCTTGAGTCTGGAGTACAGAGTATGTCACAAAAGCTACGAACTCTTCCGATCAAAGGGTGCAGAACACCGGAAATTTCGTCTCCCCGTGCTCGAAATAGCAGCGCCTGCTATTGCTCCGTGAATTGCCTTCTTCAAGGAGCAGCTCGAGTAAGCGACCCCGACCGTCCAGCCCAGCGATGTTTACCCGCAGCTGACAAGGATTCGCGGCTCCGTCAGCCCATCCTCCACTCGCCGCCAGCTATACCAGAAGCAGTATCAAGTCCAGGCCTAGCGCTTCAGGGCGGCATTAGCCATGCATGTTCCGTGGCTTCCCTCATGCTGATTGACGCTGTCTTCGAAAGAAACTTCGGCCGTCTCATCATCACGGCCACTCGGGCTGCAGCTGCTGCAACCTTGCCCCTGGTGCCTTGTCGTCAACCCCTCGCACGAGGCTACTGGCGCATGGCGGCGTCTGTCAGCTCGGCTGTGCCACGGCTACTCTTTTATGAGCGAATCATATTCGTTCATCTTCGGGGTTTTTATCTGCTTATTCTGGTTCTTTCTGAAATCTGAATAATGCCTTTGATCGTCTTCTGCCTGGGTATCTAGCCATGGCCCATGATCCATGATCCATGGCACCTGCTGACCGGGATATTCTGACTCCTGAGGCAGCTAGATCCACTGGAGTTGAGGCCTCCTGCGTCTCTGACTATCCTCCACACTGAGTCGGTGGGTCGACGTCGGTACGAAGTATGACACTTTTCGACTTTCCACGTATGGAGTGGATTCTTACTTCTGCCACGCGACGATCGCTCCGGAATATGGCGAGTGCTGTTCACTGAAGGTTTCACTTCGGCTTGTGGATAGGCATTCTAGATCTTCACAACGCCGGTATGATGGCATCGCATCTTTTGTACGTCACTGACACGGACTTCTCGCGAATGACTTGATGGTCAAGGTGGTGCTGTCCGTTCTGAATCATGAGCGCTGAGAAAGAGCCGCACAAACTGCCCACATGTCGGCCACTGTACAGTATACACCAGCTCAAATAGGGCATGCTGCGCGTGTGTTCGATCAGCATACATGTACCTTTCTTGGCCAACGAACATCCATGGAACATGCGGTAGAAAGTCGGTTTCCGGACCGGTTCCAGAAAATCAGGCATACTGGCACAGTGTCCTCGAGTTCCTCGGGTGCGCGCAGGGGCTTTTTCGCAAAGAAGTATGGATTGTCGGCGCCTTTTCTAGGTTCTCTCAAAGCATCGAAGCAATGTCGATCTGCTTGCCCATTTGTTTCAGGTATCGAAATGCAGTCAAGCATGATTCACCCCACCTGCTTTTCTTGTATCAGATCCAAAACGCCTATCATTTCCGCTATTGTGCTTGCTGATACGGAGTAAGGTCATTGACAGTCCCTCCTGACAGTCTACGGGTATGTCATAAGCCATAAAATACCTGCCAGGCATTAAATACGGAGTGCAGATTGCGACAGCGCTATTTTGTCTTCGCATGGGGATTCAATCAATGCAATCTCCAAATTGTTAGTAACCGCGCATTGAATCTTATGCCCAGAGTCTACCAAGACTGGATTGTGGATATCCCCGAGATACGAAATTGGCCTCGATCACGAATCCGACATCTCAATCCCATCGAGATCAGCTCTACCCCGAGTCCCCGACGAGGGCAATTAACTTAGTGTAACGTTCGAGACCCTTCGATTGCAGCCACAATATATAGAATACGACGCGACAATCAACTCATTGCTCGCAGCTTACTCCGGCCCTGGTCCCTGCTCCGCAGTAAGCAATGAAGTTCTGGATCTTTTGTCAGCTTCGATTCAACTCTGCATTCGTCTCCGCCGGTGTGCACCTCTCCGCCGCTGCATTTTGAGCATACTCGCCGAAATTTCCATTATGTTGAGTGGAATTGCTTTGGTTCTACTGTGTGATGAACTTGCATTGCTCACATCAGCGGCATGAAGACGCGATCTAGGGCTTGGTTATGCAATCGAAAAATCTAACCTTCTAGGAGATTACGCGGCGCTGTTGCATCCCCCGGATTTCTCGAGGTACAGTGCCAAGTATACGGTACTCCATCGATAGAAACCGAAGGAGGCTGTGGACGTTGGACTCGGAAGCCTCCGAACTTGATGGCGGAAAGCAGGACAAAGAACTTCGATTGCTTAGCGACGCCTCTGCGCCGTACCAACCCTACGGAGTAGCATCCGGCGATCATTACTTTCCATGTCCTTGACGTTACGGAGTATGGCGTCGCATGAACGACGAAATGCCGCAGCCAACGGATAGACCAGGATACCTTACTCAACGGAGACCGGAGGCTCCCGTTTCGTGCTGAGGGGAAGGTCAACAAGTCATCGGCCAGCAGAAGCGACAATCCTCAAACTCACGACTACCGTTCTTATCATCGAAGCGAGCCTAGCGAATGGCGATAGGAAACCTTGGCTATTAAAGCCAGCGACTTGGAGAATAGCGAATCGGCTGACTGACATGACGAAAGGAATCAAGCACAGGTCATGTTTGCAAGATCTCATCAGCATCACAGCCCGTGGCGTCTCTCGTCGATCCTCCGCAATGCAGCCACTCCAGTAACGCTGCAGATGCTTCAGCTGTATGGCCAACGCATAAGCGCGCGGTCGGCAAGATCACATACTCTTCCAGCCAATCGGCGCCGCCTACTTAGGGCTAGGGGTGACGGTGAGACCTGTTGGTGCTGCAGGCAAGCCACCCGCGGTGACTATAGGCCCGTCATCAAGCTGACCGCAGCTCGTGGGATTCGGCAGCTCTGCATCGACTTCACTCATAACTGCCTTTGCAGTCTTGTTGATTTCTCGGCCGCCGTGCCGCGTGCAGCGCCTTGAAGCTATCGGCTGAGATACAAACGGGATGGTGAACTCTGTACAGCCATTGTCTTTACAAGACCATACTTGACCGTTGTATACAGTCCTGATTTGCCGATTCCATACGATGCCGCCGCCGTCATTCTCGTCAGGATCGGTCTCTTCCCCTATTATTCCCCGCGCCGACCAACTGTCAACACTAGATAGCCGACTGCATATCATGTTTGCCCTCGCCGAGCTGACCCTCTTTTCCCGGCGTGCCTATCGACTTGCGAGACTCGAGCGGACTGCTAAGCCAAGATCGCGGATTGCGCGCATGATGTTGAGATACAGACTACAGTTCGCTCTATCTCTCGCTCTTTAGGTTCCGGCTAACCTAGCGACTGGGTATCGTGGAGCGACGCAGGGACCCTACGATGCAGCTTTTGTCATCATCGCCATCATTGACTCCAAGTTGCGATGCAGCATCTCTCATAACCATGACCTTGTTCACTTCACTACTGGCAGCTTGCAGAGCTACGAAGCTGGGATCCCATGCTCTCGATTCCGAGGTTGATCAGTGAATCGTCATGATCAAGGTTGTCTGCGACCCGTGTCCGGTGAATCAACTTTGGTGTTACACACAAGAATCCCGCCTGGATGTCGACGGAACAGTGCAGGAACAAAAGTTCCTACGCTTGGACTTACACAGGCTTTACTCCGCGAGTCCGCAGAGGTTTAGCAAGGATGTTCCCCAACGCAGGGCTGCAGGAATGAGCTGTTCATGCGCGGTCCTGCTTCTACGCCGTGATCCAGCCTGGAACAATTTTGAGAGCTTGCGAGTGGTGTAACCATTGCAAAGAGCTTGCGACTTGCTACGCGGGGCTTGTATCAAGACCCTCTGAGCAATGCCGAGAAGGATTGGAATCCTACAGTACCCTTGCTCTCTGATGGGTTTCCTCTGAGTGGACTTACTACATCTCTTCCATGTTTCGGCAACATGCGCGACGTTTCAGGGTCTCGCCTTGCTCGAGTACATGGGCGAACCATGAAACCACTCGTTCTATGCTAGCCCCCCAAAGTTGACCATTCTCCATAGCTGGTATGCTTTGGGCCCTTGGTCGGAGTCGAAAGGACTCCAGTTACAGAAGCTGGCCAGCAACTAGGCGGGGTTTCAACGGCCCGGTTGTGCATTTGAACAAGCAAGAACCTAGTCCTAGTTCAGGACATTCATCTACCCAAAGCTCAAGATCTTGATTTACTCCGTAATGTATGCGGGATCGATGACAAGCTTCCACATGGCAAAGACAAAAGGTAAAGCTCGTGGCATTTCCATTCAACACTAGTGCGCTATCTGCTCTAAAACCCCGAGTCTTTGGTTGTACTCCAAGTCGCGGACGGTGGGACGAATGTCCGGGAGGTCTGTCAAGTCCTACTCGAAGCGAGTTAGTTAAGCTCCTCCAAAAGCAACTGAGTAACGATCGAGGAACGAAGCAGTATCAGAAGTCCATTTAGATCATTGGGCTCGACCACGAGGATCGAGACCCTGACATAAGAGGTACCAGAAATAAATAAAAGAAAGGTGTGTTTCATCATGCAAGAAATAGAGGAGCAGGTGGTGGGAAAGCCTACCTTTGCTACTACGCTCCCAGAGCGTTTCCCAATCCTCCATCCGCTCAAACTCCATGCGAACGACAAGCTTCCCTCTGCGAGAAACACGGAGCATCAACGCTGTCGCTTTCGCGTAGTCGAAAGAATAATTATGACCCTTGACCGACTGACAGAAATTTCTGCGGTCGGGTTCAAAACACGAGCGGTCGGTCGAAGTCTGGAAGAACAAGAGAAGGAAAAAAATTGATTGGATCTTAAGAGCTAAGCGAAGCATAAGCACGTGACCCACAACGCATCACATGACTCAGTCCCCACACTCGATTTCGCAAACCTCAACGCCGACAAATTCAAGATTCGATTCTCTCCGACCGACTTGCTATCGCCAACACCGCAACCCGTCCGACAACCACACCACACCACCTCAATCACTCAAAATGGGTCGTCTTCACTCCAAGGGAAAGGGCATTGCCTCTTCTGCTCTGCCTTACTCTCGCACCCCCGCTCCCTGGGTTAAGATCACCACCGAGCAGGTTGTCGACCAGATCTGCAAGCTCGCCAAGAAGGGTGCTTCTCCTTCCCAGATCGGTGTTGTCCTCCGTGACAGCCACGGTGTTGCCCAGGTCAAGACTGTCACTGGTACGTTGGGATCGGGTTCTTGTTGGATTTAAGAATTGAGGCTAACGGTCAACAGGTAACAAGATCCTCCGTATCTTGAAGTCCAACGGTACGACATCACCTTTGTTGCTTCCTTCGCGTAGACCGGTTGTGCTGGGCGAATGACGGATAATTACGTCGAGGGCAGGAATTGGGCGGTCTCTGGCGAGGAAGAGATTCCATGCGCAAGAAAACCATGAACAGGTTGAGATTTCGTCGCGATGAAATCCTCCTCCGCCAGCGACCGACTGCCTACTCTCGCGCAAGAATCCCAACTTCACCAGCGCCACGCCATTCGTAGAAAGCCACCCAGCGCGCAGAAATGCAGCTGCGGTTATGCCTCTGTTTGGTTTCAAAAACTGACGGAGTGATGTCCCACAGGCCTTGCCCCCGAGATCCCTGAGGACCTGTACCACCTCATCAAGAAGGTAAGCACACTACGCACTCTAATGCCCTTCAAACCGAATGAATGTATGCTCATTGGTATGTTCCAGGCCGTCGCCGTCCGCAAGCACCTTGAGCGCAACCGCAAGGACAAGGACAGCAAGTTCCGCCTCATTCTCATCGAGTCCCGTATCCACCGTCTGTCCCGCTACTACAAGACCGTCGGTGTCCTCCCCCCCACCTGGAAGTACGAGTCCGCTACTGCCAGCACCATGGTCGCTTAAGCGGTTTACTCCCGTTAGTGTGTGATATCCCGGGTCTGGTTGTTTTGTCGACGAGTCGAGGTCACGCCGCTCTCTTTGTCCATTCCGAAATGGATGGTCTTTCAGAGAAGAGCTGGTGTTGGGTTTAGTTAGAAGGAAGGAGCTATCTTATCTGCTAGCTAGGTCTGTGGCCAAGGTTGCCGCGAGTCAATGAGATTCAAAATATAAAAAAGTTCATTATCCCAACTTTCTCCCTTCACGTAACATTGGTTTCTGACAGATAGGTTTCCTGAACATTGTACCCCAAGATCATGTCATGTCCAATTCTTATCTTTCCAAACCAATTCCCTTAACCAAAAATAAACCAGGACCTAATCCATCAGTTGATCAGCATACTTCACGCCATCCCCCTCCAAACACCTCCCGGGACTCCTCCTATACACAAAATCCCCCTTTCCAGGCCCGCGCACACTCCTCAACCAAAAAGCCACCTGACTCGCAGGGTAAAGCGTCGTGTTCCGCCCCGACGAATGCAAGTACCAGCTCGCGCACCCGCTCGTCCAAACAAAGCCCCTACTGGCTTCATCAACCCACTGGCTCTCCTTTTCCTCTGCGAGGGGTGTAAGGCAGACTATATTCGGCTTGTTCACTGTCTTCTGACGGCGCGTGAACGGCTTCGAGATGAACCGGAACAGCTTCGATACGACGGATGGCTTGGATGGGCATGGGTGCAGAGAAGCCAGTATAGGATCGAGCACCTTGAGCGTAAACTCGATCTGGCATTCCGCGGTGAACAGCACGGATGTATGGCCCGTCGCTGTATTCGGTCCGACGAGGATGAAGAGGTTTGGGAAGTGCGAGACGCAGGTGCCGTAGTATGCGTTGGGGGCGTGCGCTGTGCTGATCTTCCACTGCACAAGTTCACATATCAGCATACTTGCGAGGCTATACATGGATATATAGGGCAGGACATACATGCTCACTTATACTCACGCCGCCCTCGCCGCGGATCTCATTTCCCAGAGGGAACAGAGGCTGGGACCCTTTGAATCCCGTTGCGAGGACGATTGCATCCGCGTGGACTTCCCTGCCCGATTCTGTCCTCACGCCGTGCGCAGTAATCCGCTCAATCGGATCATGCCGAACAAGCTCCATGTTCTCCCTGTGCAGACAAGCAAGGTAATCCGTATCCATGACTCGCCGCTTACAGCCCAGTTCCATCATCGGAATCAGCATATCATAATACTTCTCCGGCGCCATTTTTTTCAAGTAAGCGATTTGGGACCTCATTCTTTGTCCACGGGTCTTTCTCCCTTCCACGACCTTGAATGTGCTGAAGTAGCTCTCCAGATAGAGGAAGATCGCATATCGGAAACATCGCATCACGAGGGGAACATGCCGGAATACCCATTTGACGGCGGCCGGGTATACAGGGTTTGGCCGGGGCTCGAGCCAGTGAGGCTGCCGGATGAACTGCGTAACGCTTTTGGCGCTCCCGGGGGTGTTGGTTAGGATAGGGACGAACTGCGTTGCGCTGCAGCCGTTCCCTTTGCAAGCACAATACAGGTCAGGTCAGCCTCCAGACTTAAATGCTGCGACGGTACGGGGAAGCAAAGCAACGCACCAACAACAACGACATCCTTCCCCTCCCACTCGAACCCATGGTCCCAACGTGCACTATGGAAAAGCCGTCCCTTATACTCTTCAGCCCCGGGAATCTCACAGTCATTCGGCTCCGAGAGCAAGCCCACAGCGGAGATAAGCACCCTCGCCCGCCGCTCATAGATCTGTCCCGTCTGCTGGTCGAGGATGCGGACAGCCCACGTCCCCGAAGGCTCATCGAACACCGCCGCCTGAACGGTCGAGCGGAATGTGATGTGCCGCGGGATATCGTGCTCCTCTGCAACGGCCCGACAGTACGCGGCTATCTCGGGCTGGGACGAAAACTGCGCGCTCCAGTCGGGGTTGAGCGCGAAGGAGTACGAGTAGAGGTGGGAGGGGACCTGTGCAGCGTCATGTATCAGGGACTAGGGGAGGAAGGAGGGGATAGATCGCTGCGTACATCGCAAGCACAGCCGGGATACGTGTTCGCCCACCATGTCCCTCCGAGCTGCTCGTCCTTCTCGTAGATCTCGAAGGATGTGCGTGGGTATTTTTGCTGGAGACGAATTGCGAAGCCCACGCCGGATAGCCCGGCGCCGATGATGAGGACGTCAGTGTCGACGAGCATTGTCGCGGATGTGCTATAGCGAGATGAGGGGGTGATGAGGTTGACTCAAGCAGAGGTGCAGGTGCAGCTGCAGTCTGTTTGCCTGGCCGGAGAATAAATAGGTCAGCAGACCGAAACCCCTGTCCGTTCTTGCAGGGGTGCTCGGAATTCTTCACCAAAGGAACTTGACTGAATCATTTAAGACCTACTGCCATTAGAGTATTTCGAATGTGAGCCAAATAATACACGGCTGAATGGTATGCCAAAAAGCTATCAAAGAATGAGTATATACCAATGCGCCACGCTAATGCAAGCAAGTAGAATTGTCCCGAGAATGATAACCCCCGGAATAAAAAGAAGGAAGCAAATGGTATCAGATGTGAACACAAGCAGAGATTCGACGCTAGTAAACGGCCACCCCTAAGAATGCAGGGAGTACGGACGCTCCCGCCCCATCCTCGAGGTCATGAAGGTGAGAATTGATGGTGTTGTAGTAAGACACTACTATAAGTGAGAACCACGACTCTAAACAGTGAGTCGAGATGATTCTCTGGCGGTATAATGCTTCCACTTGACGAGTCGTGTGGGCGCAAGGGACCGCAGTATGTGAAAACGAAGCCAAGCTGAAAGCTAGATTCTAGCATGTGGGGCCTGATGAAAGACCATTCCAGCTGTTCATGCATTGGTCGAGCCGAAAAGGGACCGATGGACTGTGAAACCGAGCCATCAAGAAACACCCGTGACATCAGTATCCTTATCCCAGCCCCATTCCCTGCGCAATTGCTGAGCGCGGTACTCAGTTGCCCAGCCTAAGTCCTTCTCAATATCTTGCAGTAGCCGCAGAACCATTCGCCGCTCACTAGGATCAGTTAGGCATTGACCGCTAACGAACAGCGGCTGGAGAGAGTTGATCCGCACTGAACCCGCCGGACAGGCCATGGCAATGCCTACGATCTCACGGCTGTGAAACTGGATATCGGTCGAGTTGTATCGGCTGGTGATCGGATTCGTTGCACCGCTGGGCTGCGGCGGCTTGTGGATATGGAGCAGGATGCGACCCATGTGGTAATGTTGCATGGCGGACGAGCACATTGGTATACTATACCATATCTCAGACAACGACGGCGCATCGTCAGTTTTATCGCTCTGACTTGCGGTCTCTGGGATGCCGATACGAGCACATGGGTGGAATGTTTCCGGCAGACCTTTGTACCACACATCAAGCTCGGCTTCAAGACGGTACCACCGCTCTAGCGAGACTTGCTGGGGAAGACCCATGGGGCTCGAGTTTACCGCGCCTGGGGGTCCGACATGTGCACTTTTGTTCGGGCTTATGAAGTTTATGATCTTGGAGATGATCCAAACCAGCGCATTGGAGATCGAGTCTTCCTGCATTATACCCTCTCCCGGGTGCCCGCCCGCGCTCGCATTGTTAGGGCGCACAAATCCTAGGCTATCGATCTTAAGACCTGCCTCTGTCCACAGGGCGAGATCTTCAGTGTGTAATCTGGTGCGACTTCCGTTTATAACTAGCAAATGTCAGCAGGCTAAACGGACAGGGGGTATGAGAAGCCAGTGAACTTACAAGCAGAGAGATAATCTTGCCGAGCAAAGTTCCAAAAAGTTGCTTTTCTAGCCTTAGAGAGACTCGGTCTTGTGAGCTGCAGGGAGAGGTCCCCGGGTGGTAGGCGCTGGAGTGGTCGCATTCCAACCTCCGCTAGGTCCAGTAATGACTTGACGCCACTCAAATGCCGGTTCCATGCCGGACCCGTTGCATCAAGTAGTTCGTACACAGACAGAATAGCAGTGGCTGCCAATATTTCATCCGAGCGGACTCCATGTGAGAGTCTATACACGGTGTAACTCCGTGCACGCTGTGCATCAGCGTCATCACTCATTCCATCTACCTTGCCTTGAGCCGTCATATCACGGTTGCCACCATTGGGTTGTAGCTCCTTCATCAAGAGCTGAATGGCCTTCTCATAGTATTTGGCCCCTTTCCAGCACCAGTCGATATTGGTGGAATCTTTCTGCACTCCTGAAAACGCTCGACTTAGACGGACTCCGACAGATCTGGATACATGGACGTGCCCTAGCTGCTTTGCAGCTTGTGCACAAGCAGCGTATTTGAGTAATGGATTACGAAGTGCTTTGATTGGCACCTGGGATGAAAAATAGGTCCCAAAGTCATACAGGTCCATCCTAAGAGATGTCAGCCTTGTAGCGTGATGGATCGTTTGCCGTAACAGCTTACCACGGCCCCGGAACCTCTGAAAAGTGCCTCAAAAGAAAAGTTATCTCATAATCTGTCTCCACACGCCCCTCCAGATTGTTCTCGATTGGCTTCAGTGGTAATGGAGATCCAGCAGAATCTGGAGTACGCTGAATGGTTGGATCAATTGGAGGCGACAAAGACTGCGACGGATTAAGGAGGAAGTGAATATTGGTATTGTTCCCATTATCAGAATGGATCGAGATGGGCGGAGAGATCTGCGCTGATATTGACCGGGGTATCCGATGTGGATGAGAGGCGGGCATCGTTGTTGAAATAGAACTGAAGGGTGTAGTGACGCTTCCAGGCGTCGAAACAGACGGTTGGTCTACTACCAAAGCCGGATACGGAAGGCGATCATGCGCTCCAGCTGCAAGTGTCGAGAGCGCCTCGACGCCTTGAGTCTCCTCCCTCTCCGTCGGAGCTATCTGCGGATTATCCCAGCGCGCACTTTGCGAATTCGCAGCCAGTAACGCGGCCTCGGACTCTGTTAGGGCGGGCTCCAAGTCTTGCGTGTACGGATCTGAGTTGTCGACGAATATCACTACATCAAAAAAAGCTCCATGTCAGCCGTCACTTGTTCAAGCGCATAATCCATCGACAACCGTACCATGTTTTGGAATGTCCAGCCAAACACTATCCTTGTTAAACGTGTTCTTGTACGAGTAGAACCCCCTCAAGCTCCCGCGGCCGCCGTTGTCAATGTTATCGTTCATCGAAGCATTTTGCTGATGGCGAAAGACAACCCCTTCGCTCGGGCGACACTCCCTTCCACCTTTCTGACATTGGGTACACACGGGCTTTCGCTCGTCACCTAGTCCGTTTCAAGCGCACGGTTAGCAACATTCCTTTCGCTGTGCGGTAGTCAAGCATGGCAAGCAGGTAAAAGAACCACTCACATTTTAGTTTGCGGGTGCGACACGTCAAACTATCCAGAGAGGAGGATGCGATCACGCATCCCGGCACAGGTCAGCCTCTAATTCTTTGAAGCTATAACAGCTCAAGCCATCGCAGAATGAATCGCATGGTTAAGCAGATAAGAACCTGATACACAGCGGAGAAAGGGACTGGGGATACACGTACCAGCCTGTGCGGGATCGCATACCGTACGGTAACGTCTGCGGCGGAGCGACAGCATTCGAGGATCGGGGTTGTGGTAGATGATCTCGTAAATGCAGAAGGATGAAACTAAAAAAGCAGATAGTGGATAGATAGGATGACTATCCACCCTGGAAAGCGAGCGTGGAAATGGTGTCAGAAGTTGGGGGCTCTCCGCGAAATTGAAGATGTGCGGAGGCTCGGCGGTGGGCTCGGACAGCCAGGAGAAGCGGGGAGCGGAGGCGGACGCCGGACGGTGGCGATGATGGGCACATGGCCTGACATGACTCAAGCTCCCAGCGGATGGAGCTGACGAGCTATCTACCACGGTTGACGACACATGGCCATGGCTCTTATCAAATACATTTCACGAGCAGCTGAGAGCTCGAACGCTGCGACCTGGACATCCCCGGTGATCTCCAGCAAGTCGGGGTTACTCCGCGTTTTACCATCTGGGATGATCTGATTAGGTGTCGATAGAACCATAGCTCCACGATCTAGCGCATGCTATGTATGTACATTTCCAGTAGCTAGTAACATCGCATCTCCACTCGAAACCAGAGAGGTATAGTACAGAACTTGCAATATAAACGCAAATGCAAAGACGGCCGTCCTCCAGACATGCCAAACCAGAAAAACACACCAAGTGCGCAACATATGCGGAATTAAATTAAGGGTATAAGAGGGTATGTCCCACGAACGCCGTTCGAGATACCAGGGAGAATTAAAAAGTTCGAATAAGGCCAACGATCTTTGATAGATAAGAAAGGTGTCGTCTAGATGTCATGTTCCGAATCATATAGAGGGCGCCCCGGGGTTGGGCTGCTTCAACGAATTGAAGAGATACTCCGGAGGGAGCCGACGCATGGAGGTCGGTCGGTCCGTTCCGGTTGCCTGAGGGGCCGCCATATATCCTTGTCGGCGTCGCTGAATCTTATTGAAGATGACACCAGCAATGACGATCAGGAAAACACAGCCAAGCGCACAGCAGAAGGCCACCAGAACAACAATTCCGTTGGAGCGATGTCCACCTAGAGATGTTGTTAGCACTGATCAAGGCTTCCTGTAAAGACAAATACTTACTCTCTCTAGCATAGGGGTTGCTGTTCTCATAGAACATGCGCGACATGCGGCCGGATTGACCATCGGATGTAGATGAGATGATAAAGGGAATCAACGCAGTACCGTTGAACAGTGCAGCAGAGGCGATGCCAAAGTCTGGGACTGCTATTTGACCAGTAATCAACAGAGCAAGATCTCTGTTCAGTAGATCACTGTCGTCATGGTCATCGGCTAGAGGGAGAACATCGAGCCCACTGATCACCGTGCCATCATCAAAGATTTCTTGCGGCGGTTGGAACGCAGAGCCATCATAGTTGACGACAAAATTAGAGCCATTGATCGACTGCCCAGCAAGCCAGAATCGTGACATGTCCCCATTGGCCGGGCTAAAGGCCGTAACAGTACCTGGGATGGACGAACTTGAAGCCCCCTCGAAAACCTCCCAGTTTTGCTTTTTGGTAGAATAGCTTGCGACTGCGGTCTCATTGCCTGCAACAGTCAGGTTACCAACAGCGATCAATGTGTTGTCATTAGCCCACTTGAGCGCGAGAACGCTTCCCTCAAGTTCGACTCCTGGTCGGTTCCATTGCTGGCTGTCGGTGTCATAGTAGCAAATGCCTGGGCAACTCAGAGCACCAGCGGCGTCGAAATGACCTCCCACATAAATTTCATTGGAGTCTGGACGAGGCGCAATCGAGTTCACGGACACATTTTTGCCATTGAATCTCGAAGGCTGCTCCTGTACGATTGTTCCATTTTGGAGGTCGTACAGCACCAGTCCATCTAATTTGGTGTTACCAACTGTTCCACTGATCCTACCGCCAGCGTACAGAACGTTGCTCGCAATGGCGAGAGTGAGGAACGTGGAGTTGCTTTCAATTTCTGTCCCCAGGCCACTTATAGAGCCAGTGCTTCCGTCCAAGAAGGCCAGGTTGCGCACTGTAGAGCCATTCGTGGTCACATTGAAGTGACCTCCAAGAATTGTCAAGTTGCGGCCGGAACTTGTGTCATATATACCAGTGACGGTTTGACCAGTTGATTGGGTGCTGTTCAGCAGAGCTTCAAGCTGAAGTTCATCTTCTTGAAGTAGTGCCACCGCTCCACCAGCAGTCAGTCCACCTGATGATAGACTTCCGCCCAGGATTGTTGTGCCGTTGAACCTCGCAAAAGCTGAAAGATGGCCCGTGAATTGTGATTGACTGACATTGAGGTTTTGAACCCAGTTGTTGCGCGAAGGAACCCACGCAGCGAAGCCGGTAACGGCAACCGCGGGATAATCGTCAAAAGCGACAAGTTCGTCGAAGTCACCGCTGACAGCGATAATTGTCTCGTTGAGGTCGGTTGAAACATTCAAAGGAAGCGCAAAGATTCCCTTGACTGGCCCATTGACTCCCCCTCCAAGAGCTGACCAGGATTTAGACTCAAATGAATAGGTGGCGACATAGTTGAGATCGTGATCTCCGTTGACCGTTCCAGTGAAATTTCCGCCAGCATAAAGCTTATTGCTGAGGACCGCCATTGTGGTTACCTCAGAATTCAAGCCACCTTGAGGCATGGCAGTAGCATTTGCATCTTGCTCAAGCAAGAATACGTTCTTGATGTTGGAGCTTGAAAAATTGCCTCCAGCATAGATCACGCCCCCATGGGTCGCTAAGCTCTTGATGGACGCGTCAGAATCTAGCTGTGCCGTTGCGCTGTTGATTGTTGACTTCAGTAGATTCGCAGTGACATTATTCGAAGTAGGGTCATACTCGAATAAACCATTCAATTCAATGCTCGTGTCGTTGGACGCCGAAATAAGCTGGAACCTGACTCGAGAAGCCACAACGGTGATATCCCCTTGGCCAGCAACTGGACTAAGAGTCACACGAGGACGAAATGAATCATCGCTAACGTCTACAGGACCGGTGTAGATTTCATCGTACTTTTCGTAGTTGTTCGTCTGATAGAGCTGCTTCTCGATGCGGTCCGTAGAGTCTGCCTGAACAGTAGCCGTCACGTTGACAATTCCTCGAGAGTCGCAGGTGTCGTCCTGTACACAGCCGGGGGTAGACATGAGGATAGAGTAGTTGCCGGAACGCTGGATGCTGGGCTCGAAAACGACATAAGTGCTGGCCGCATCAGAGTCAGATACCTGCGCCGTCAAATAGTCGTTGGGGCTGTCGTCTCCTTGAGTGACAGTCCACGATCCTGACACATTAGACGTAGAGATACCACTGCTGTTGCCGCAGGTGGGTTCGTTGAAGTCACTGATGGCATAAGTGAAGACATCTATATTTGTTAGTACGTGCACCGCTGAATCGTCTCCTCTTAGACTCACCATTTGTGAATATTTCAATGCCATTCAACCCGGCGCCAGTGCCATAATAATCCCGAATCTCGAACATGAATCCGGTCATGCCAACCTGATTTACAAATCGGAAATCACGGTATTCCTCGTCCGAGCTGTCCGAGAGCGAGCAATACTGGTCGCAGTTAACATCATCTCCGGTGGAGGGATCCGTATAGGTCAGATTCATGATTCCGTTGTCGGGCAGCCGTCTGAACAGAAAGGACTTGGTACCCCTTCCCTCGTAATGCGTGTTGTATACGCGGAGCCTAGTCGGACTGAAGTTGTAGCGCATATCTGCGCGCCAGTATCCCAATGCATAGTCTGCCAACAACCACGTCTCTCCCGCACCTCCGTCGCCACTGGTCTGGCAAATAATGTTCTTGGGGTCGGTGAATCCTGTCCTGGTAGATGTGGTACTCGAAGTAATCGTTGCATTTGCTAGATTGATGACTTGCTCCGTGTTCTCTGTTGAATTGGTTGAAGAATTGGTTGAACTTGACAGATTCGTCGAGTTGCCGATATCGTCGAATGATCCACCAAAGATGATATGGCCCTCGTCATTTTTGATGATCGAGCTAACCGGTCCGTTGAGTCCACCAAACGATAAATCGGTCCACCCGTCGCCAACAACCCAAGCCGCCGCATTCGATGTATTCCCTTGTGTGAAAGAGCCGCCAACGTAGACGGTGCTGGTTTCCTGGTCGCAAAGCAATGCCGATACTGAGCCCGAAAGTCCTGGGAGGGTTGTCACTTTGTTCGAATTCGGATCATAAAGCGCGAAGCCCTGGGCCTTGTCGTCCCCTAGGCTGGTGAAATTTCCTCCGACATATATCCCAGAGTGTGTCGCGTCCTGCTTAGTGAAGGCGCACATTGCACGGATTCCGGCGTCGGTGGTAGATAGTGTGGTGAGGATTCCATTCGGAAGAGGAGCGAGGATCGACTGGGAGTCATCGTTGCCGAGTTTCGCGTCTCGTTGTTCGGCGTACTCGTAGAAGGTTACGGCGTCGAAGTCACCTGTGAGAGCAACTTGTCCGAGACGTGAGAGGTCCAGTTCCGGGCTAGATACTGGCTGGAACGATAATGCAGAAATGCGGGACAATTGGCCCAAGATCCATAGCTGCAGAGCTGTCGACGAGCCAGCCGTCGCAGGTCCAAACAGTGAGGGGCACCTCATTGTTCAGGATCGCGACGACAGGACAGCCCGAAGTAGCGCAACACTTCTATAAAGGAGACTCAAACGAAGATATTATCCCGCAAGACATTCAGAGAGGCGTAGGAAGGAACACGAAGATCGAGTTCAGCTCGGGCTGCTCGGCAGATTCCAAGTCACGTCGTGGATGGCGTTGACGTATCGCAGGCGAGAATACGAGAAAAAGGAGTGACCGGGTACGGAATGTGGAAAAAGAAAAACCAGTAAGAATTCGGGAAAAGAGAGTATATAAAATAAAAAGACAACAAGCAACAGAGTGTGAATGCAATATTAACAGTGGCCAGAAAAGGAGTGAATGACTGGAAGAAGTTGGATGGGCCAAACGAATGACATGGCAAGGGCCTTGGTTTGCTGGTGAAGCCTGAAGCCTGCTCCCTCTCAGTCTTCAGGAACAGCGGGACGGGACCTGGACGAAGGTTCCTTGGGACCGTTGCGGCAGGGAATTACTTTGGCCCGGGCGATCCAGCCACTGCCAATCACACACAATCTTCACGGGTCTGGTCCAGCCTTTGCGCGTCACAGTGGGGTGGGATGATGTTCCACGCTGAAACCTGTAAACAGACACTTTGGACACCGGTTTTCAGCCATGGCCATGCTCCCGAGTTTATGTAGCTTTGCCTGCAATGACTCGTGTGCCCTCCGACACTCACAGCAGTCGTTGCACCTTGGAGCGGGTAACGGAAGGGATGGAGGGCTGGTTGGTCCTCCAGTGCCGGTAGAATGTCGTGAAACATCCGAGACCGCGTGAAATATGAAGGGTCATGCCCAAATCGTGCGCCTTGAATAGGCTGGCCTAGGGTTGTACAATTTACCGTAAAGAATAATTCCTTACCTAAAATTACTAACCAAGGTTTATTTATTACTAACAAAGTAATAAATCACGTGATATAAAAGTGGGTTTAAATTAATTAATTAAAATATAGCTTGGTGCTTAGCTTTTTTACTAGCTAATTAAATATAAGGATTTTTAATTACTTATATAAAAAAAATACCAAAGGCCTATATTTATAATTTACACCTTATATTTAATAAAATATATATTTTTAAATATTAAAACTTTACCACCCTTACTAAAAAATTAAAAAACTTTACTAATATAGTTGGGTCACGAAATTCTTTATTAAAAAAGAATTTTATATATACTATTATTATTAAAAAGGTATTTTTATATTTTTATAATTTTTTTTAGATTTTTTAACATGTTTTAAAAACCTTTTTTTAAATTATAATTATTAAATATAAATATTGCACCTAAACACGCGCTAAAAACTTTACTTAATAAAAAACCTACCTTATAAAAAAGTGCATTAACTACCTTGCCTTAATTAAATTAATACCTTTAGGCCTTTTTTTTAATTAATTAATTTTTTTTTTAATAGTAATTTTAAGCAAGAAGCTTATTAACTTATTAAAATAGTTATTTTTACTAGCACGCGGCCTTTTTCTTTTTTTAATAACCCTTATTTTTAAAAACTTTTTTTTTTTAATATAAAGGCTTTAAATTATTATAATATTACTAGCCTAATTTTAAACTAGTACTATACTTAAATTTTAAAGCTTGTAGCTATAAAGCTTTTAAAAACATGCTATTTTAATATTATTATTAATAAAATAACTATAGTTAATAAACAGTAAATAATAACTATATATTTTAATACTTATAAAAACTTCTTTTTTTACTACCTTAAGAAACCAGGGAATATAGCTCTAGATATAAATTAAGTTTTTAATTAAATATATAACTATATTAAGAAGTACTTTATTAAAAATAAGGCTAGTATTAACTTTTTTTATATTAATTTTTTATTTTTTAATACCTATAATATTATAATAACTATATAAGATTATTTTATAGTAAAGCTAGGTATAAAACATGTTTTTTATATTTTTTATAATTTACATAGCCTTTAACTAGTTATTAAAAATCTTTTTATTAAATTTTGCCCCTTTATTAAAGCCACCTTTAATAAGGCCTTAAAAATTATATTACACTTTACTAAAGCGCCTAGGTAGTTAAAAAAACTCCACGCCTTTTAGGTTATTAAGTATAAAAATACTAAGGTTTTAATTACTTTAATTATTACTTGCTAGGAATCTTAATATAACATGCTTATTTTTATTTAGTAAATTTAAAAAGCTATAAAAAACTAGGCTTATAAGTTTATAACATAGCTAGTAAAAAAAACTAATTTTAAAATAACTTTAATTTATATTAATTTAGTTTTTTAAAGTAATTTAAATAACCTTATTTAATTACTTAAGCTACTAAATCTAAAGATTACTATTTTTAAAGGCTAGTAATTAAATCTTATAATAGTAAGCCTTTAAAATTACCTGCTTAATAATAATAATACTAATAATAATACTAACACCTAGGTAACTAACCACTAGCTAAAGCTTTAAAAAAATCTTAAAAAAAAATTAATAAAGCCCCCTTTTAATACTAATCTAGCTTAATATTTTAATATTAAATAGCTTTTTTAAATAAATTAATAAATAATAATACTTTACTAGCTTTTTTATTATTTTTATTTACTTAATGCTTACAAGCAGGTTTTGCTAGCGGATTAAAAATAAATAAAAAAAATTAATAAGTTACTAGTTAAGTATAGCAGCTAGAAAGGTTTAAATAACTTTTTTTTATTTTAAAATTAGCAAGACTACTTTTATAATAAAATAATTTAAAAAAAAAAACTACTTTTACAGCCCTTTAATTAATAAAATAGGTAGGTAAGTTCTTTTTACTATATAAATTTTATAAAAAAAAAATTAATTTAAGCGCTTAAATAAAAATACCTTACTTTAAAACTTATTAATCTAGCCCTTTACCTTTATTATATAACTACTAATTTAATAGCGGCTAAAAAATTATTTTTTATAATAAAGCTATAACATACCAAACTTTGTAATTAATTAAAAATAAAGTAAGTTAAAAAGCTTATTTTTATTTAATAAAATACTTATTTTATTAATAAAATTCCTAGTGTTCCACAGGCCCCTATATTAAAAAAATTTAATAAAATAATATTTATTAAAAATTAAAAGTTAAAAAAAAGTTTTTTCCAGCTTAGTAACTTCCTAGTTAATATAAATAAAAAAAATACCATAAAGCTAGCTTAAATACTTAATAAATAAGTTTATAAGCTTATTAACTAGCTACTATTTCTTTAGCTATATAAATAACCTTATATTAATTAAGTTTAGGGGCTAATTTACAGGTAGTTTAGTAACTAGCAGGCAGGTAGTTTAAGGGTGTATATAAAAAAAAGCAGCTGTAATAATATTTATAATAATATTTTAAATAAAAACTTTTTATTAATTAATAAAAGTAATATTATAAAGGTCCAAACTTACCTGTATTTATGCTTTTTAAAAAGGAGTTAATTTTATATATAAAGTTAAAATTATTACTTTACTAGCAGTTTTTTACTTAATAATTTTACTATAGCGCTAACCTAATTAGGAGGCGGTAAATCACGTGATTTTATTCTTTTGTTAGGAATTATTCCTTACCAAAAAAATCCTTAAATTTCAACTTTCCGTAATTACCGTCAGCTATTTTGTCCATCCCTAGGCTGGCCAGGCCGAGCTACTATTTTTGGAATTGGGCTTCTCGCATTCCGATTTCCCGCCTCGCGAGATTGAGAGACTGAAGGCTCTGAACGTATACAGGGACGAACAACCACGCTGGGGTGTTTGCTGGAGGCTTGATGGCTGAGGCACGTCCGCGCTTCTCAAGCCTCTCAGATCCTTGGGCCAGACTCAATCCTTGCTGTACCCCCGCAGCAGAAGAAGTTTAAACAAACGCCTGTGTTTCAAGTTAGCCGCTCCGCAACCCAGCAATCGACCGGCGCTTGGATCTCGAATCTCGATCCTATCTCCATGTACGGAGTATCCTACGCTTAAAGGGGGGTTGCTCCTGCTTAGAACACCAAGAAGGACCGGCATGGTTTATGAACGCTCTCCTTGTTCACAGCGCCTCGTCTCTATGCTCGGAGGTTTTGTTTAACAGTGATCATAGTCAGCATCTACAGCAACAATCAGTTCAGAGAGAACGAGCCTGGCTATGCATGCATCCGGTAGCTGTCCGGCCTAAAACTCGGCCTCCGAAGCAGACCAGTTATTGCACTGCGGGCTGCTGGACGTTGAGATTGCGAAGAGACCACTTTCGAACAAATTGCATATTTAATTATCGGCGCAGGCGCGGTACAAGCTGATCTTTTGACCTTTGGAACATCAAGCAATTCCTGTCCGCAACCATTGACAACATCAAAGGGCCCGGTGGAGATATTGTATTTACGAAGTAACTCTGAAATTACCCTGGGCGGGACATGAAATGCTAATACCTGTAAACCGGAGCAGTTATATATGAGTATTTGAATGCGGGTATAGTCGCCATAGTACCTAGGAAAGTCGGATGAAACACCTTCAAGCATGGTATGGAGTGGTAAGTACGATCCTATGTATGAGCCTAACTTGCTGAAAGAAGCTTGGAGCCTACACCTTCTTTTTCGATGGCCGTCTCTCTTCAACTCCTTAACGAGCGTATTGTCTCACTAAAACCTCCGAGTATCACTTTTGCACAGCGTTCCACCCAACGGCTGAAAACGAGATTTGGCACTACCAACTGTTGGGTATATAGAGTCTCAACCTGCTAATCACGACTCGACCAGGAGCATACAAAAACGAGTTTTCTATCGAAGCTCTAAAGGAAGAGGCGGAGCGAAGCTTCCATGGGGCCAAACAGTGCTTTAGCGCAAAAGTCCCGTTTCTATGGAGTCACTCACCCTGCTTCTGTGCGAATCATTATTTTTACAATCTCAGCTTGCGGGTCTGCAAAGCTGACCGGCGCAAATCACTGCCATGATGGATATTGGGCCGTTGCTTAGCCTCGCTGCCATCGCGATGTTGGCCCCAAGTCGGTCTGAGCCGCAGACTGCTAGGTACTGCAAAGAAATGCCCTATATAAACAAGGCTGATGCTGCAGAGATCTGCTGATTATTCTAACTTGCATCATCATCTCACCACACGCCCATTTCCTTTACTTCCTTTTCAGACTCATCTCATTAAGCCTTTCCCGTCATGGTCGTCCTTCTTCCTGCGCTGGCGTCGTTACTTTTTGCCTCGGATGCAGTCGCCAGACCAGCTCCGGCAAAGCAAGGTATTCGAGCCCCTGCACACCGATATATCCCCAGCAACAACATAGTCTCGCGGGATACTGGTGCAGTATATCACATCTGGAATGGCGGCGGGTGGATCCTGCCTGTGCTGGTTGGGGGCCAACAAGTCTTCCTGAACATCGACACTGGCTCCTCTGACCTGTACGTCTCCAGTCAAAGATTGATGCGCAAAGAAATTGGCTGATTTTGGGTCTAGATGGACAGCAAGCACTCTGATGCCTGAGGACCAGCAGATTACCGTGACTCGGGGATCCGTATACAACCCTAACAACAGCTCAACGTCACGAGAAGTTGAGGGGTACAGTTTTGGCCTGGCCTATGCAGATGGCTCCGGGGCTTCTGGACCTATGTACAGGGATACCGTCAACATCGGCGGTGCTATTGTACCCGACTTTGCTCTCGGAGTCTGCGATGATCTGCGATACGGCGAGGGCAGCGACGGCACTCGCGACACCGCTGGACCAGTTGGTTTAGGCTTCGGAAAACTCAACTCGATTCGGCCCAACCCACAATGCACTTTCATGGAATGTCTGGAGCCGTATGTCCCAGAGCCCATCTTCGGCACGGCATTCAAGCTCAACAACACCGGCTTCATCAACTTCGGCTATTCCGACCCAGAGGCGTACACCGGCCCTTTCACGGAAGTTCCCGTCGCCAATACTAGCTCCGGCAACGAAGGCCAGTGGATGAGTCTCGGTGTCAGCTTCGGATCTGGCGGTGATCTTTTCGACGCCGACCCTCTTGACATGGACTTCGACTCTGGCACCGCCTCCTTATCCGTCTCGTCAGACATAGCTGCCGCCTATTGGGCCCTTGTTGAGGGCGCTGACGACTCCTCCGGATCCTGGGAGTACCCGTGCGGCACTGAGCTTCCTGATCTCGACTTTGTCTTCTCTAATGTCACCCGTGGTCCCTCCACTGTGACCATCCCTGGCCAGAACCTCAAGAACGGCGACGGTACCACCGGTATGTGTGGCACCTGGATGAATGTCGTTGATGGGCGTGGAAATGCTGGTGTCCCGTTCTACATCAGCAAGTATATCGTCTGGAATCAAGCCAAGCCTAGCATGTCTTTCGCTGATCAGGTCAACTGATGGCGAGGAGCCTTGGAAGCCATGCTCTGTCTTATCTGCTGTATCTGAACATATGCCGTCATTAACAAAATGTATATATAGAAGCCTTATGTAGGGTATCGCCAATGGAATATGTAAATTGAGATCATAGTCCCTGGTTAATGTTGCAATGAATAACATCCTTCACCAAGTGCCTGTACACCGAACGTAATGGTTGAGGCCTGATTAGCAAGGCAGTAACGCTAAGCCCCTTTAGTCGGGAAGTGGCCAAGTTCCAACGCGACCGCAACGCGACTCTGATGCCGAGATCCATGCAGATTCATTCGGTTTGAGCTCGGTTTGAACAATCAAAACTTCTACCCCAACAACCTCCCTCTGAAAACACCTGCTACATCAATATTTCTCGTCGCCTTACTCTCAACAACCTCTTTCTACCTTTTCTTTTCCTCCGAGTCTCAGTTCAATATCCAATAGCTCCTCCAACATGTGCGCTTCATTCAAATCCGCCCGTCTACCCCAAATACTGACTGTGGTACCAGGGAGAGCTTTGATAACATCTACCTTGACCTCTCAAAGCAGTCCGGCAAGTGCAAGCTTGCAGAGACCGGCTTAGGTTGGCGACCTGCTGGCGGCGGCGACACCTTCACACTCGATAGCAGCAACATCGGCGCGGCTCAATGGAGCAAGGCGGCGAAGGGGTTTGAGCTGAAGATCCTATCGCGCTCTTCAGGCGTCATTCAGCTCGACGGATTTGACCAAGAGGTAGGGATCCAGTTGGCATTCGTCCGAACAGTGGTCTTACGATCGATCTGCAAAATTCTAGGACTTCGAGCGACTGAGCAAGGCATTCAAAATTTGGTACGGAATCAACGTGGAAACAAGGGAACACGCACTTCGAGGATGGAACTGGGGTAAAGCAGAATTCACCAAGGCCGAGCTCGCCTTCAATGTTCAGAACCGTCCCGCATTCGAAGTCCCCTACTCCGAAATTTCGAACACAAACCTTGCTGGTAAAAATGAGGTCGCCGTCGAACTCTCCCTCTCCGTTGACCCCAATGATTCGAAACCCGCCGGAAGCACAAAGAACCGCGGTCGGAAAGCGGCGGCCGGCCCCGATGAACTGGTCGAGATGCGTTTCTATATCCCCGGAACGGCGGTCAAGACGGAGAATGGCATCAAGGAGGAGAATGCGGACGAGAAGGACGGAGAGGAAGGTGGGGAAAACGGCGAAGAACAGAACGCCGCCAACCTGTTCTACGAGCTACTTATGGAGAAGGCAGAGATTGGAGATGTTGCTGGCGATACCTTTGCGACCTTTTTGGATGTCCTTCATCTCACGCCCAGGTATGTCTTGTGCAATCGCTTGCGCTCCATCTTGATGTTAACCATTTTTCCAGAGGTCGGTTCGACATCGATATGTACGAGTCCTCCTTCCGGTTGCGCGGAAAGACATACGACTACAAGATTCAATATTCCTCCATCAAGAAATTCTTCCTGCTCCCAAAGAACGACGACACCCATACTCTTATTGTTCTCGGCCTCGAACCTCCCCTCCGTCAAGGCCAGACCCGTTACCCTTTCTTGGTGATGCAGTTGAAGTTGGATGAAGAGATTAGCCTCGAGCTTAACATGACGGATGAACTTCTCGAGTCCCGCTACAAGGACAAGCTCGAGTCCCGCTACGAAGAGCCCATCCACCAAGTCGTTACAAAGGTTTTCCGTGGTCTGTCAGGAAAAAAGGTTATCATGCCATCGAAGGACTTTGTCAGCCACCACGGACACAGTGGAGTGAAGTGCTCAATCAAGGCCAACGAGGGTCTCTTATACTTCTTGGATAAGAGTTTGATCTTCGTTCCCAAGCCTGCTACCTACATTCAAATGGAGAACGTCGCCGTCGTCACTATGTCCCGTGTTGGCGGCGCCATCTCAGCCAGCCGAACATTTGATATCACCGTCAGCCTGAAGGCCGGCATGGGCGAGCACCAGTTCAGCAATATCAACCGGTAAGCCGAACTCGCGCAGACGAGCCCACACATTCTGTGAAAAACATTGCTAACAGCCGTCAGCGAGGAACAACAACCCCTCGAAGAATTCTTCAAGGCCAAGAACATCCGCATTAAGAATGAGATGTCGGACGACGTACGTCCTTACCCCCCTACTCACCCTACATACCTTATTAAACTAACTTCAAACCCAGACAAACGCCCTGATGGCCGCAGCCCTAGACAACGACATGATGTCCTCAGACGACGAAGCCGGCGCTCGCCCCGACCGCGGCTCCGCAGACGAAGACGAAGAGTCCGTCGACGAGGACTTCCACGCCGACTCGGACTCCGACGTCGCGGAGGAGTACGACTCCGCGCACGAGAGCAGCGGGAGCGGAAGTGATGCGGAAATGGACGATGCCTCTGATGCGGGCGGCGACGAGGATGGGGATGGTGATGCCGATATGTCCGAGGAGGAGCGGCCGAAGAAGAAGTCGAAGACTGGGAAATAGGCTTGAGATGGACGGATGTATTTTAGTTTTCACATACGAGGTCATTATTTTTTGGGGGGAGTTAGTCTTTTATTCTAATAAAGGAACGGTTCACAATAGGCAAGGCTGTTTTTGTTTTGTCATTACACTATGGCTTATTATTGCTTCTTGCTTGCTATTAGGTCAAACCCCGGCCGCCGAGTACTCTAGGCACATATGTGGTTAATGCACGACTTTAAACTTTGAACCCACCGGAGAGTATCTGACATTGCTTAGTATTCACTTCAGGCGCTGCGTTTGCTTGCATGAACTACCTATCAGTACGTACGTACTCGGTACAAGACTACGAGATGGATTCGAGAGCAACAAGATGACAGGCCTACTACTCCGTTCTCCCTTCTTCGTGTACTCATTGCCAGCCCGGGCTGAACCCCGCAATGCCTAAATAGGTAGTATGCATGGTTAGCTGGAGGCGAGGTGGGACAAATGGGGTTCTGATTACACTGTCATCCAGTGCGTATCTTGATCTATCAATAGGTGGTGGTCGTTTTAGAAACCTTGGAGAATACTTAGATTGATAAGAGGAGCGTGACCTAGAATTGGAGTTCTGGCGAGCCATTCCCCACCAATCGAAGTCCATATCGTCAAGACCATGTCTCAGTAGCAGAGCCATGTTTGAGACATGGCCTTATTCTATTCGACAATCGACAGTCGGCATGGCTGAGAGTTTGATACCCTTTCATGCCACCAGGTAGACGTAAGCAGTGGCAGTGGAACTCAAGTTGCGGTGAGCTTGATTGAACCCAGGACTGGATGAGTTCAGGGTTTATAGCAGTTGCCCATGCTCTGTGGGTTGAGTGCGTAGGACAGTATTGCTTAGTAGGACGTCAACGTCCAGTCTAAACGGGTTTTCTGCGGCCTGCATAGTACTCGGGACAAAGTGCCTGCGTCGGCCTGGCGAATAAGGCTCAGGCTACATGTACATGGCATATGCGTATGTGTAACCTTGGCTTGTCTTCCGCCTCGCCGTCATGGCAAATATCTGATGTCGATGGGGGCTGCAAATCGTGGTGTGGTGTGGTGTGATCCCGATGGCCACGATCTAGACACGGTATAAACATGAGTCCATCACCTAAGAGCACTTGACCTCAGGACATAAACAGCAGTTCAAACTCGGCCTTCTGCTCAGCAGTAACTGATTTCTTGCATTGCTTCAAAGCGATGAACGGGCGTATTCAAGGTTATTCCTGGTGTGACAGTCCGGCGCCGTTGAAGCGGCAGTGATTGGCTCCAGGGATCTGCCCTGTAATTTAACCCCTGATGCTGACAGCCAGAATACCAGGATACCGCCCAAAATCTTAGCGATCTTCATGGGCCTTGAAGAACCCTAGGGATAACGTCTGAACTTCCAAGGCTCTTGATTGCTAGGATCACGGAGGTTCGTCTGGGTTGTTAGTCCAAGAACCCATGGGCGGAATCTCGTACCACCAGTCGCGGGTACTAGACCACCATCTCCGAGCTGAAGTAGCACATAACGGATTTGCATTCTGCACCAGCTCAGTTGCTCTGCGCGAGAGGCGACGTTTTAAATATGAGCATGTCAGAATGCGCCGTTCAATTGGATGGTCTGGAGCGGAAATTGCATGGTTAAGTCTGTGTTGGCAGGACTGGTACTGTTCATCTCAATCTTTGGGTCGCCTCAGGGGTTGGCGACTACTGGCGATGCTTTACCACGAGAAGGAACAGCTGGAGTCAATGAGCGATTGCCTCAATTGGAGTCCAGTCAAACGAGATCAGATGGTAGAAAAGACATGTCTTTTGTAATCCCGTAGGCCAGAGGAGCGTCGCTGCTAAGAACTAGCTTCCTAACTGAGAACCCCCTTTCTTTGGCTAGGTGGCTCTGGCTCTGGCTCTGGCTCCCGACAAGTGCTTCAATCCACTCCGTCAACTCTCCGCAGGTCCAGTCCTTCGACCCTTCCCCCTGTCCTCACCACCACCACCTTATTCACTTCTCTCTTTCAGCGTCCTTTTTTTCTCCCTTAATTTCTGTTAGAAGGATCTGTTTTCTTTCTGATTCTGATTTCCATTTGAGCGGTTCATCTCCCTCGTGGATCTCAGTCCCTTTCTTCGGATCTCCTTTTCCAGGTCAACGACTTCAGAGGTAAGATGGCTTCTTTTTTTTTTGAAATCGTCACTCTTCTGTCCCACAGAGCATCTGCGGGAGTTGTGGTTTCATCCGACTTGCTGGCCATTATCGCTTTGAGCCCCTCCCCTTCATCCTCGCTGCAAGGACTCGGTTTGCTAACTCAGAAAGTGCAACCTGTTCAGGGGAACTTTCTCTCCAGCGCTCGCTACCTCACGCCTCCACGCTCGCTTCCATATCACGTCCGTTTCCTTGCACAATGGGTAAGCTCAGCGCTTGCGGCTTTTCTTCTTATACATCTACGCCTGTCTGTCTATTCTTTGATCCCTGAAATCCGCGTCCGCATCTGTTACTCCCGGAACACCCCTCCCGTTACGCCCCAAGACTATGCCCCCATCTAGACGCCAGAGTGCGCATGGGCGCTCGCAGATAGATGCTCTGAAAGTCGAGCATTCTATGGCAGGGAAATCATTGCGGCCAAAGAGTTTCTCGTACTCGACGCGCACTAGACGATCATCCGAATGTGGCACCCAAGCTTCTACAACTGCTGACTCCATCTTCTCCCGTTTAGCTTCACCACCTCCCAGCAATGGCACTCCTGCCACCGCCTCCCCGCCCAGCAGCAAGCCTGGTTCTCCTTTCGTCGAGCGCAGCAACCCAATGGGCTCCGGAAATGCCCAAACGGTCACCTCCAAGGACCCCAAGGCTGCCGCTCAGGCTGCCACCGACATGAAGAACGTGGTTCGCCGGAAGTTGACCGGCTACGTTGGTTTCGCCAATCTGCCCAACCAATGGCACCGCAAGAGTGTCCGCAAGGGATTCAACTTCAATGTGATGGTTGTTGGTGAGTCGTACATAAAGCGAACGGACCGGCGAAACCAATCCGCTGACGAGCGTGCTAGGTGAATCTGGACTCGGAAAGTCCACTCTTGTGAACACCCTGTTCAACACCTCTCTCTACCCCCCTAAGGAGCGCGCCGGCCCCAGCCACGACATCATCCCCAAGACTGTCTCTATCCAATCCATCAGTGCCGACATTGAGGAGAATGGCGTTCGCCTTCGCTTGACCGTTGTCGACACTCCTGGATTCGGCGACTTTGTGAACAACGACGATTCCTGGCGCCCAATTGTGGAAAACATTGAGCAGAGGTACGACGCATACCTCGAGGCTGAGAACAAGGTCAACCGCACCAACATCATTGACAACCGTATCCACGCCTGCGTCTACTTTATCCAGCCCACCGGTCACTCTTTGAAGCCTCTTGATATCGAGGTTATGCGCCGTCTGCACACCAAGGTCAACCTGATCCCCGTGATCGCCAAGGCCGATACTCTGACAGATGATGAGATCTCTATGTTCAAGAAGAGGGTATGATTTGACGCATTTGATTACTTGGTGACCATTGTTCTTCTTGCTAACGAACCTTCGCAGATCCTCGCAGATATCCAGCACCACTCGATCCAGATCTTTGAAGGTCCTCGTTACGAGCTCGACGATGAAGAGACAATTGCTGAAAATCAGGAAATCATGTCCAAGGTTCCTTTCGCCGTTGTCGGTGCCAACTCCGAGGTTAGCACAGCAGATGGCCGCAAGGTCCGTGGCCGTGCGTACCCATGGGGTCTCATCGAGGTAGACAACGAGGAGCACTGCGACTTCGTGAAGCTGCGCCAGATGCTCATTCGCACTCACATGGAGGAGCTCAAGGAGCACACCAACAACCATCTGTACGAGAACTACCGCTCCGACAAGCTTACTCAGATGGGCGTTGCCCAGGACCCGAGCGTGTTCAAGGAGGTCAACCCTGCTGTGAAGCAAGAAGAGGAACGTGCCCTGCACGAACAGAAGCTCGCCAAGATGGAGGCAGAAATGAAGATGGTCTTCCAACAGAAGGTAGCAGAGAAGGAAAGCAAGCTGAAACAAAGCGAAGACGAATTATATGCTCGACATCGCGAGATGAAGGAACAACTGGATCGCCAACGCGCAGAGCTAGAAGAAAAGAAATCCCGTCTCGAGAGTGGACGGCCGCTCGAAGAAAAAGGAAAGAGGAAGGGGTTCTCTCTTCGTTAAGCAGACTCCCCTTCGAAAGCCCCGACAATCCTAGCCATAACGCCATGCAAGGACCACCAATAGTGTGTATGGTCGTCGGAGGCTCTCTGGTGGTTCTACGTTTGATACTCCACGACTTGTCGATTGATCGAGCGCCCTCTACAACATGCCGCCTTCTCTTTTTCGTGTTTTTGATTGTTCTCCACGCTCCCTCTAACCCGTCTCTCTTATCCGTTTCCAGTAATGACTGAATCTAATTGAGTGGACCGAGGAGGGAATGGATTGCCTCGTTGTATTTGCCTTGGGCTTATACAGGAGATGCACCAGACCAGAAGGGCCACCTTCAGATCCTTAGTGAGTCTGGTCCTGAATTTGCAAGATGATGCACGAGGTGGCGGCCTGCAATCCGCCTCAGGTTGGGAATTTACTGCCTCATGTCCACAGTTCACTTCTTGTTATGTACTTTTGCCTACGCTATACCTTGTTCCCGCCTGCTTCCTATTACCCTTCTGTGGTCCAGTGCTGCTACCGTTTTATATTTGTTGCACCTTTGTCTCTTCTACACATTTTAGTGAGATCACCCACCCTCGACCATCTTTCTGGACGCTTTCCTTTCCTCTTACTCTGAGCTTGTTGTGTTAGTCTCAATTTGAAGTTATAAAAGCATAAATCGTGGTAGATTTGGGGTTGTGAGCGCGTATACTCTGTAGAGACGAAATGAATAATTTGCTCTAATTTGTCAAGATAAATAACGGCTCGATAAGATACAGAAATATTAATATAAAGGCGTTGTAAGGAGTTGCATCATCGAGCGACGTCACCGGGTCCGCTGATATACAAGAGGCTCCCGAGCGTCTGGCCAGGTTCCTAGAAAGAGCTTCCCCGTCCGCCGGCGCACACCAAAAGCAACTTTGTCCGAAACTAACTGCCGCCTCCCCGCCCAGCCTCCCTCACAGATTCGATCTCTCTCACTCACAAAGACCGATTCCTCCTCTGCTCAATTCTTATCCCGTGTCGTATCCTTTGTTTGATTTACTACCCGCCGCCCTATAGTCTGTCGTCATTGACGGGCAGCTTCCCCTCCCTTGTTCTCCAATCTCCGCGCTGAGGCCACCCGACCACCTTCCACGTCAACTACTTCATATCGTCGGCAAACTCATCCTCGATGGCTCCTCCTCCGTCAAATCTGCCCCTAGCTGAAAGGCTGAGGGTTCTCGCGCAGACGCTGCAGTGAGTTATCTTGTTCCCACGTGTGCGCTTCGTTACTGACCGAGTACCGTGCTGCAGGTTTGCTTGGTTCATCGGGTAGGTTCTTGATCTTTTACTATTTCAATGCCGTCGATATCTCCCGGATTCACCTGTATAATCAAGCTGCCGAACCTTCTTCTTTCTATTGGCGTAACCCCTCGTTTGACGGCGTGCTCTTCGGCTGCTGTTCTGAAAGACCAACGCTGACCGACATTAGGCATGTGACGCTGCTAGCCTCTGTCCTTCGCTACCTATTTTCCTATGTCTCATTCAACTACTACTCCGGCTCGGCGCAGGTGTCTTATCGCCTAGCATTTGTCTCTGCCGCCGTTACCTATGGAATTGTTGTGTACAAGGGTCATATCGCACGTGGTCGCCTTCAGGGGAGCCTTCCCAGCGTCTTGCTGAAGCTTGCAGGGGACGAGAATGTTCAGTACCTCGGTGAGTAGTTGCTAGGCAAGCCAATTCGGTTTTTACTTCAAGACTGACAATTTCGGTTCCAGGAATGGCTCTGGTGTGGCTCTACTCTCGCCAGATTCCCCTTGCTCTGTTGCCTTTCAGCGTCTACTCCGTCTTCCACGTCGCTACTTACACTCGTGCCCACCTGCTCCCCACTCTTCAGCCTCCGAGTGCACCGGCTGGATCTCCCGGCCGTGCCAATGTGAAGCAGTCCCCATTGGCCGAGACCATTGGACGATTCGTCAAGCAGTACTATGATACCAGCATGGATCTTGTCGCTGGCTTGGAGATTGCGCTCCTATTCCGCTTGCTAGTGGCTATCGTCACTTTCTCCAAGGGCAGCTTCGTCCTTCTGTTCATTTACCTGGCCTTCTTCCGTGCCCGCTTCAGCCAGAGCTCTTTCGTCCAGCAGGCCGTCCGCCACTTCACCGCAAGGGTCGACGCTTCCGTGTCTCACCAAGGCACTCCCCCTGCGGTGCGTCAGGGCTGGGAGGGTTTCAAGGATGCCGTGAACCAGGCTTACCAAGCCACGGACGTTACCCGCTTTACTACCGGAGCAGGCAAGAAGCCCCAATAGAGGGTTACTGCATATATAAGACGATATCGGGGTATGTAATGGGCGACGTTAGGCGAACAGCCGGATGACTTGTCTGTTTATGAAACCCGCGTTATCCGCTATCGTCGAGTCTGTCCGGTCATGTTGGCAGATACCGTAACTGACGAACTTACGAACTGACGGACCATCGTTGACCAAACATTTTGAGGCGAGGATCCAGTAACGAGGCAGATGGCCTACGAGCAGTGTGGATTAGGAAGAGGTATGAGAGGCCGTGCGGCATTTGGGGATGAGATTCGATGGACCTGGGTGTTTCTATTCATGTTGGAGCCGTCATAGGCTGTGAGGGGTAAGGTCCTCTGCGAAGTTTTCGTTTACTCGTTTTTGTTCTGTTTTCCTTCTATTATCTATCTTGAATGCGTAAAATGTGAGATTTTCTAAATGCTTCAAGCCTTACATTGACACAACCAGTCAACGATTAACCAACGTGGGCTATCACCGTAAGTAGAAATCATGAGCAATGTGCTCGAAGATGCTTTTTTACTGCCCCATATAATTACTTGGTAAATGGTTATTAACAACTGAATTTCGACTTGCGATACTGGATCGATGCTTATGCCTGAGGCTCTAATCGGGCGGCGGAGAAAACGGAAGACCGACCAAAATTTTGGAGCCTCTCTCAGCGGACCAGCGGCAGCAATACCGTTCTCACAACAAGATACTGGCAATGTTAATATACCTGCCCCTCCACTTCTGTTGACTTTTTTCTATGCTTTTCTAGCCTGCAAATCCTCTTCGCCGAGCGCCGTTTTCCTCCGCTCCCGTCGCCTAGGGACGCTCTTTAATTGACCCGGCACCCGCCGCATCGCAACTTACCGTGGTCTCGCCCGCACCACGATTCGTTGGGTTGCGGTGTCCTTGCAATGAGCTTGACTTCGCGCGTGTTCAGCCTGTTCACATCGACAGAGAAGCCCGCCGATACCACTTCGCCGGCTGTTCCTTCGGCCAATACCCACGATGCCGCTCATACTGCGCCGATAAGGACGTCAACAGACACGGATGTACACAATGGACTGGCAGACCTCGAAGAGGAGGAGCCTCGTCCTCCATATCTACATGTACGATGCTTCTGTCATCCCATGGTCCGCTCGTCTGTCCATCAAGGCGTTGCGCACTTGGCTGTCAATCAAGCTAACTGGGAACTCTTCAGGCAATGCTCGCTGGTGGTATAGGTGGTACCTGCGGTGATATGCTTATGCATTCATTAGATACTGTCAAGACGCGTCAACAAGGCGACCCTCACATTCCTCCCAGATACACTTCGATGACGTCGTCATATGCGACAATATACCGACAAGAAGGGCTTCTGCGTGGACTGTATGGTGGGGTTACGCCTGCCCTGATGGGCTCGTTCCCGGGTACACTGATCTTCTTCGGTGTTTATGAGTTCACGAAGCGGAAGATGCTGGACGCGGGGATCAATGCCAATGTGGCGTATCTATCTGGTGGTAAGGAGCCGTCGCGAGTTGGTTTCTTACATGCTTGATGCTGATGGAACGTCGCACAGGATTTTTCGCAGATCTGGCCGCCTCGGTCGTTTATGTTCCTTCAGAGGTTGCGAAGACTCGACTACAACTTCAGGGCCGCTATAACAACCCGTACTTCAAATCCGGATACAACTACCGCTCCACTGCAGATGCCTTCCGCACCATCGTTCGTCAGGAAGGATTCTCTGCGCTCTTCTACGGCTACAAGGCTACGATTTACCGCGATCTTCCGTTCTCCGCCTTGCAATTCGCGTTCTATGAGCAAGAACAGAGGCTGGCCAAGGAGTGGGTTGGTTCTCGAGATATCGGGCTGGGTTTGGAAATCTTTACAGCCGTTACGGCCGGTGGAATGGCAGGTGTCCTCACGTGTCCTATGGACGTGGTAAAGACGCGGGTTCAGACGCAGCAGAACCCGCCGGAGCCTACTGCGGCTCCAGCCCACAAACCCTCGGTAGAGCAGAAACCAAAGTCCGGGATGCAGACGCAATCACGATCGATTTCTACGAGGGCGCCCGCGGCGTCTCCCGCACCACCCGGAGCATTGCGGCTGGACAACTCGTCATTCTTTACCGGCTTGAAGATGATTTACAAGACGGAAGGAATTGCAGGTTGGTTCCGAGGTGTCGGCCCGCGCGGAGTGTGGACCAGTATTCAGAGCGGGACGATGCTGGTCATGTACCAATACCTGCTCAAGCAGTTCGAAGCGTTCAGCGAAGCAGACGATACGAACCCCCTCTGAGCTACGCGTTCTGACTATCCGAGGCCATTGCGGACGACGGACGATACCTTTCGATTGTAGATATAGAGCATTGGATGGATGGCTGCTTGGGAGGGCGTTTGCGGGATTTTTTCGTTTCTCTTTTCTTTCGCCTTTGTGAACGGCATGATGGCTCTCCCACTCTCCTACCCTGTACACGTGTATATACACTTACTGGGAGGCCATCTGATATAGACCACTAGAGACTAGGTAATTGTACAATAGAATAGACTGACTGACGTGATGGATGGATTGGATGCTATGGAGATGGACCCAAACAGGAAAAAGCGGGGGCGCAATGTAAACAAAGGCGGGACGGCGGTGATTGGCCACGCGCAACTACGTCGACTGATGTCGGTGACTTGACCTCTCGCCCTCCCTTCGTCTGTCCTGCTTGTTATTATTTGTTGTTATTATTATGCCTCTGCGCCCCCAAGCCTAGACTACATTACTCCTACATTTGCTCCCATCACTTCGCGGTCTAATCTCACCTTCCCCTCCCTGACTCTTTCTGTCCGTTATCGCATGGTCCGCGCGCATCGTCATGTCTACCGGACTGCCCTACCTGCACAAGCTGCGCAAGGCGCAGCTGTCCCAACTTGCTGATATTACCGACCTCCAGGAGTAAGTCGCGACGTTCCCCGCCAAGTATCGCATCTCGCGCTTTTGCGATGTCGCGTTACCGTCACTGCTGCTGATACAAGTAATTCTGTAGCTATGAGGACGACACCAAGCCTGAACTTGCTGCCCGACTGGATGAGCACCTTCAAAACAACAGCTCTATATTCGGCGACGACGAGCGACTAGCAGACTATTACCGTCGCTCATCGCAATCGCAACCGTCTAGCGGGTCGCCTTCAAAGAGGACCAGCAGGACGAGCAGAGCCAGCCGAGCCAGCAGTCTAGCCGACAATACGCCCATCAAAGCGGAAACCATCAGCTCAGGCGCTGCTTCGGTCACCCGTTCGGCTCGCCGACGGCCACCAAGGACCAAGGTGGAAGCTAGTCCTTCGTATGTCGCATTTGACCCCATTGTCTCGGGTCGCGCAGTTGGCTAATGACGTTATCGCAGGGAGGTGTCCGTCACTTCGCCTACACAGGCCCTTGATGATGTAGCTCCTCGAGACTTGGCGGCTGAGACTCCGGCGCGCCCGTATGCGGACATCATCTCCGAAGACCGCGCTGAGCACACCCCTCGAGGCCCGCTCGTAGAGGTTGTCGCTCAGAGTGCACGATTGCCACCATCGCCTGCCGTCGTCACTGAAGCAATTGAGCGTCAAACGACCGAATTGCGTAAGAGCATCGGCGATGCCTGGGAGAAGTCCGGCGTACAGGAAGGCTCAGATGCGCTGCGCTCAGCTCTCAGCAGCGTGAAGGCCGTCGAGGTCATCGTCACTCTTCTCGAAGCATTCAGCGTCATCAACCAAGTCGTACCGTGGGGCTACGCCACTACAATCCCTGCCATCGATGCCATTTACACCCCCGCAATCCCGATCAAGGTTCCCGATGTCTTCATCCTCGTCGACGGCTTATTCTGGGCACCCGTCTCGCTCTGGCTTCTGACTAGCGTTCTGCTGCCTCTGACGGCTGCCTATTTCTTCAACATTAGCCTCCAGGTAGCTCAATCCAACAGCACCGGAATCCAGACCCGCCGCAGCAGCAGTCTTAGCCGCTCCACCCAGACAACCTTTGACCCGCTCAGCTTCAACATCGCCAAGGCGATCATCTCGTATCTTGTTTACGCGCACGGATTCAATTTCTGGAACCTATATTCTGGTTACGCGCTTCAGACAGTCAACGCGTCCATTCCCTTCCAGTATGCGGGTATCTTGACCGGCTCCGGTATTGGCGTTGTGGGAACGCTGTATGAAGCTATTCTGAGGAAGTAATCCACTTCCCCAGGGTCAACTTCCTCTCTCAAAAGGGAGACGGGTGTACATCAGTGTGGTTGAGAGATGTTGTACCGTGCGTTGGGTCGAGTCTCGGTTTTGGCTTTTTGACTCGGTTTCTGTGAAATTCACCTTGTCGCGGGAGTACGTCGGGTTGGTTTTGATTCAGGGGGTATCGATATGCGTTACACGATGATATGTTATGGAAGATTTGTTATCAGCTAGCTTGAGTTCTTGGTAGATCAGTCTCACTTGGGCTCGGTTTTTTTTCTCTTGGGCGATTGGACGCATGTTTTGAATTCATCTACTTTGTTTCACCTATGACTATGCTATTATTCTTCAATGTCATTGCTCCTTTTCGGTTGTGTGTTCGGGTATATGGGATCCGTTGTTTTGGCTTGCTGTTTATGTTTTGTATGTACCTACGGTTATGTTGGTATATATTTTCTGTTAATGGGGGGTTAGATGCCCTTTTCTCTTCACATTGTAGCCTCTTTGATAGAGTCCTATTCATTCTAATCCAGCTTTTGGAATAGGTAATCTTACAAGTTCATCATTCTTACATGTAAAACGTAGCTCATAACCATGCCGTCACGTCTTGATCTATTCCTATCGCAAGCTTTGCTAAATGACCAAATCTATCTAAGTAGAGCAATCATATCTATATCCTCGATTCTATATCGGAAAAAGCGTCTTTCAGATCTAGAGCAGCCCAAAACAAATCCAAATAATCAACGTCTATTTTTTTCGCCCCGTCACCCCATAATCGTCACCTAGCAGACCGCTTCAGTCGCTTCGCCAACTCAACCGTAAACAGTACCGGCGCATTCGTCTGCACACTCACAGTCTCAGCCCGAATATGGTTGCTCGTGCTGATTTGGCCTCCGATCTCAGTCTTCCAGTCCTCGACGTCCCACTCGAAGCCGGAGGTCGTGATGCGCGCGGGGCCAGAAAGCGGGATTATGCCGACGTTCTCTTCCAGCAAATATATTCCGTGTTCGTTTCCATCTCGTGACGGCGGATGTCGGCCGCCAGAGTTAAAACTGGGACCGGGATCTGGTCGATTCGTCCTCGGAACATGGATTGTGTTCATCCCCGGCTGGAGAATAAACGTTATACTCTCTTCCGAAATGAGGTAGAGTTTCCCGTCCCCCTTCGCTTCCGCCTGTTTCTGATTCATCGTGTATAAGTGATGGATCTGCGAGAAAGCCTGGTCTACGCGGCCGCCGAGACCGCCTAAGATCAGGATTGAGAGGTGGCCATGACCATGGTCAGTTGCGGAGAGAATATCCCTCTCATGTTGCTGGATATACCGTAGGCTCTTGGTGAAATCGGTTGAGTACTGGTCGTCGTCTTGCACGATATTCACGCCTAGCTTTGTGTAGTGGCTGCGGAGCTCTGGGCGGATGGAGTCCAGGTCGCCGATTATTGTTGTTGGGAGCTGGATGCTGTTAGTTGAGCTGGACTGGGTAGGGTAGGGTAGTTTTGAGATGGGTGGATGACATACATCGGTATTCTCTGCGCCCCGGGACTTCGCCCACTCGAAGAACCGGTTTGCGCCGCCGTCTGCGCAGACGGTTGCCAGTGCTGTTGAATCGTTAGCTTCGTCTTGCTCATATCGCGGGTCTCGTAGTATTGATAAGAGACTATTAATCTGACATGGTCCACTCTTGCATGTTGAGGGGAAGTTGAACGGACAGGAGGCGATTCAGGACGTACCATGTTTCCGCAAGGCCCTCAGCGCGGTCTCATTGATAGGCTGGTTGAGGACCAAAAGGGCGAATGGCTGCCATGACTCTACTTCGTCTTCGCGGAAGAACTGCGTTGGGTCCCACTCCATGATAATGGACTTGTTCTGGTAGACTGTCAGATTTTAAGCCTTTCTTGTCGTTTATAGTTTCCGTACCTAGCTTGCTATTTCTTGGTCTTGGTCTAAATGAGGTAAAGCAAAGCTTATATTAGATACGATAGTAGATGCAGATATATATGGATCAGGGCACCGAATAGATAGATCTTAGAGGGTTTTGAAAAAGACCGATTCCTGTTTTGGCAGGTGGGCGTGCTTCGGTTGCTGAGTCAGCGGGAGACCACCGTCCATCGGACTGAGTTGCATCACGTCATCTTCCAGTACTTATGAAGATGGTTGGCGGTTATCTAGACATAGTATAGTGATGACGGACAGGTAAGCTTTGTGCAAAAAGCTATCTCAATGACTCAATACGGTCAGGGCTGCGTACTACTACTCTCTAGTATGTAACGCGATATATATCTGAATGTTCCTTGGAAGCATATAAGTGGAAGGTTGGTTTAGATCTCGTTTATCCACGTGGAGGTAGCACTATATAACTTTAAACCAAAGGATGATACGCTCAATATGGGGGCCTTATTATCAATCAGCCATAGCACCCGTGTACCCTAGCAGTACACGTTTAGGAGGTTGAGATAGAAACGTACACACCTGGGCCTTGGCGGGGAGCTTTGATCGAGAATCTCGAATCAAAGTAAGTTTGATTTTAGCATAACTCATAGGCAAGCATTCTAATGAATTGACAAATATCCAAATATCCATCCGAGCACCCAAACTCCGTCACAGAAAAAGGCACCATTAATAGTCGAGTACGAACAAGACAACATAATAACAACAATGAAAAGAAACGTCCGTGCAATCATCATAGCCGTAAGAGTGTCGTCTGGTCTATCATTCAAGACCAGACTCCGTAAAAAGGCAGGTAACTTGATTGGTGCCTCGAGCTGGAGGTGGTAGACTATCGGAAAGCGAGGTAGTGAGCCATGGCTTCGTAATGGATAGCTGCCTCCTTGTTCTTCGAGTCGGCGTTGGTGCTGGCCTTGCTCTTGCTCTTGGAGAGCCACTTGCGCTTAGCCTCTTCCTTCTCTTTCACGATGGTGGAAGTGGAGGCACTGGAGTAGGTCGACGAGGCATCGTTGAAGGTATTGGTGGAGGACTTGGTGGAGGTGGTGGTGGAAGGCATTGTTGATCGTTTGGTATGAAATACTCGAGAGAGGAAGAGCGATATTTTGGACGGGTTTCGTTTGTTAAGCGCTTTGAAAAATTTGAGGTACTCAAAATGCTTGATCGACTTGTTTGCAAATCGTGTTTGTGAAGATGATGTAGTATGTAGTTCTCTAGATCGAGGATCTCGGTCTGGTGTGAAGATCTTGTTTTTGACTGTATTGATGCTGAGGATGATGATGAGAATTCAGACGAGCATGCCACCCCCTTATATATCCATTTCTCGAGTCTAATGGAGTCATCTCACAACGAGTCGGTCCCATCATTTACTCCGAATCCTCATCGGAGTTGCCAAGCATACAAAGAGTTGACTGACTAGATTCAAAGCTTAGCAATGGGGATTTTGGCAGGATGATCCCCACACACCTTGATCACTGGCCAGTCCCATCTCCTCGTATCAGCCTTCTGCCGGGCTAGGCCATGCAGCAGATGGGGCTCGTTCGCACGGTGACGATGGCAGAAGAGCGGAGGGCGCACGGTTGTGTGACTCAGGAGTCAGGCCATCACGGCCTCCGTTTTGGGCTTTGTTTCCATCATGAAGCATGATAGGTCTGCCTGAGCTAAGAGCCTAAGACGCGCCCTATGAGAGAGTCTTGGCCCAGGGTCTGTACCTAACTGGGTCGTCAAATATGTCTACTTTGGGAGAAGTCGTCAAAGCCTCCCAGTTTGGACCTGCTGGCCTGGATGAATGACTCAGGTCTCAGCCACAGCCACAACCACGTATTGGGGACCTCGTGCAAGATGCAAACAATCAACTGGTGATGCGAACTTCGAGCTCGTATTCGATAATTCGAGTCAGTCCGGAGTATAGATTGGAAGTTGACGGTTTGCAGCATTTGTCAGATTTACTGTTGAGTCCACCCCACCTACTCCGAAGCTGAGCTCCGATTCCATCGAACTCCGACAGCACGGGTTGACTCCGACCTACCTACAGTTTCGACTACACGGAGTAGTCTAACTAGGCACCAGATGTCGCTATCCGAGCGGCCTGGATCAGGATTCAACGGATAGACTCCGCGGTCTTGTTCTCTTCTTTTTGTCACCCGATATTTGCACCAATTCAAAAACTCAAAAGGACCTCAGCCGTCACGGGGTCCAAACTAGGGCTAGCGCGACTACTCCGAGGCGGAGCATAACCAATAACCACATAGTTACCAGAACAGAGAATGGGTATATCGGAATTTTAGAACCAGAGGTTCTATACAGCTTACCGGACTAGGTATGCATTGTCAGATGGCACAGCCCGGCGTTAAGTGAGGGATTCTGAGACCGTGGAGGAGTAACCAATCTACGTCGGAGTGGGGCATCAGCATGTGGCTTAGTCATTTACTTTATGCCGGTTATGCTTCTTATCGGCCGGGCGCGTTCGCGTCGCGTCGCTCAATTGCAGGTCAAATAATGCCCTCAAACTACCCCATTGTACAGCAAACGACTTAGATGACGGAATCATCTCCATTGGATCTCTCGTCCTTTGATCCAGCCATCCTCCTCCACTCCGAAGACCCTGACCTTCCCTCCCAATCCTTCTCCGACGAGTTCGAAGCCTTGAACGCGGTGCGAGTGGAAAAGACCCGCAACAAAGTCGTGATCCAGCACCGAGCTTGGAATCTGTCTGATGTCTTCCGCAGTGACGAAGACGTGAGATTGGGTGCGCTATCTCTACCCATAGAGATCTTGATTCTATAGCAAGAATCGTTTCTTATACCGTGCCAGACACCCCCACGAGACCAACGAAGAACTCTCGATTGCGCAGCGTCCTCTCTCCACTACGTGAACAAGCGTTTCCGTCCTCCCCGCCAAATTCCAAGATGCCCTTTATCTCTTCGCCCGTGGCATTTCCTTCAAGCGCGCCTTCTCCGGACTCGCAGAAACGGAAGAATGGCGAGCAGTCGCAGGCAGCGGAGCCGAAGCGGCAGAAGATCATGGGCGGGTTTCTGGATGATGACGCCGACGATAACGACGGACTAGAGGCTTTCAAAGAGGCGCAAATACAAAGCCAGTTTGAGATTCAGGAACAACTTGTCGAGCTTCCTAAAGCTCCTCAAACTCAGCCTACAGTTGAGCAGAAGCGGCAGAAGATTATGGGCGGGTTCTTGGATGATGACGACGATGATGACAACGATGGATTGGAAGCTTTTAATGATGCGCAACTCAAAAGTCAAATTGACATTCAGGAAGACCTTGTTGAGCTTTCTCAGATTTCGCAACCTCAGCCTGCCGTGGATTCGGCACCGGTTAACTCTATACTCGAGCGCAGGACAGTGGTTACAAGATCTGCACCGCCGATGAGATCATCTATCTCGGTCCAGATAAAGACTTGCTCTGGAAAGACGTTGAACGTCCGTCTGAAGGAATCCAGCGCTCGGGTTTCCTATGAAAGACTCGTGGCTAGTCGGTCCACAACAGCTCCTGGAAGGGCTCAGAAAAGTTACTATGGAATTGATATTCATACCTTACTTAGCGAGTCCGCGAAAGAAACCAAGGCCGCCGAAGTGTCTAAGACTGCCCCAGCGCCGGTCGTACGACCATCAATCGAAGCCCCCATCGGCGATAAGCGAAGCAAAAAGCTCTCAACCGCCATGTGGACAGAAAAGTACCGGGCTCGCAAATACACCGAACTCATTGGAGACGAGCGCACCAATCGATCTATCTTGCGTTGGCTTAGAGCGTGGGATCCCATCGTCTACCCTGGCCTAGCTCGAAGCAAGCAGAAGAAGGCGAAGTATGACAATGACGAAGAGGAACGGCCTCATCGCAAGGTGCTGTTACTTTGTGGTCCACCTGGACTGGGGAAGACAACTCTCGCTCATGTCTGCGCGAGACAGGCTGGTTACGAGGTACTAGAAATCAACGCAAGTGACGAGCGCAGCAGAGATGTTGTCAAAGGCAGAATCAGAGACGCACTTGGCACAGAGAACGTGAAAGGAATGAACGTGGAAGTGGGCGAGCAGAAAGTGCGCAAGGTCGGCCGGCCTGTCTGCGTTGTAGTCGATGAAGTAGACGGAGTGGTCAGCGGATCCGGTGGTTCTGGTGAAGGCGGCTTCATGAAGGCGTTGACCGACCTTGTTCTCCTGGACCAAAAGAACTCCGCACGCACGGCTGAGCAAGCCTCTGGCGGACGGAAAAGGAAGGGTGACAACTTCCGGTTCCTTCGTCCGCTTATTCTGGTCTGCAACGACGTGTATCATGCCAGCTTACGGCCGCTTAGGCAATCTTCTATTGCAGAAATCATTCATGTCCGTCAAGCGCCGCTGGAGAATGTGGTTTCTCGCATGAAGTCTATCTTCACTCTTGAAGGCATCCCCACTGACAATGATGGAGTACGACGGCTCTGCGAAGCCTCCTGGGGGCTTGCGAAGAGGAAGCAACGCGGCGTGAGAAATAGCGGTGCAGCAGAAGGTGACATCCGGAGTGTCCTAGTCGCAGCAGAATGGGTAGCCCACAAGCTTCGAAACGAGAGCCCTGTATCCTTGCGGTTGACCCGAAACTGGCTTGAACAGCGAGTTCTCGCAGACCCTGGAGGTGGCTCGTTCTTTAAAGGCATGAACCGCGGCGGAGTGCGTGACATTGTGGATCGAGTGTTTACGGACGGAGCCGGATTCCCAGACGTACCTCTCGGCACTGAATCGTTCCAAGACCCATATGACCGCTCAGCAACGGTTCCGGGAGACGTCGCAGGTATCAAAAAGCGCCACGCAGTCAACAGGCTCCGGGAGATGGTCGACGCCAGCGGTGACCATGATCGCTGCACCTCCGAATGTTTCTCTGCATACCCCCTTCAACCATACCAAGACGATAGCTACCTCTCCAAGCCGAACGCTGCCTACGACTGGCTACATTTTCACGACACCATCTCCTCACGGGTCTACTCCGCCCACGACTGGGAACTGGGTGCCTACCTCAGCCAAGCGACATCAGCCTTCCACCTTCTCTTCTCGACTCCCCAGGGTAGATCGCAGCCTCAGTACAAAGATACAGACGAGGAAGAGGAGGAAGCACATCCCTTCTCCGGTCCACGAGCAGACTATGCAGCCTTCGAAGCAACCAAACAAAACCAGGCTATTCTATCTACGTTTCAATCTTCTTTTTCTGCTCCCCTTCTCCGTCTCTTTCGCTCGTCCAATAATCTCGCCACCGAACTCATACCAAATGTAATCCGCATGCTCTCGCCAGACGTTAAACCCGTCGTCGTCCGCGGCAGCGAGCAGAAGAGCGTTGCAAGCGTGCGCAAGGAAAGCGAGCGCGCTCTCGTCCAGTCCGCCGTCCGCGTGATGACTGGTTTAGGCGTGACGTTTGAGAAAGTCCGCATTGAGAATGAGGGCGGCGCACATGGCGGCTGGGCATACCGCATGGAACCGTAAGTCGCCATCCCACATTCTACCCCATCATATCTAACATGACTAGGCCCCTTGACTCCCTCGTCTCCTTCTCCAAAGCTCCGGGCCTTTCCTCAACGACAGCTCCCGTCCGCTACGCCGTCCGCCAAGTCCTCGACCAGGAATACCGCAAGGAATCCATCCGCAAGAACTCCGAGAACCTTGCTTCAACCGGTTCCAAGAAGTCTACTACAAAATCTACCCCAGATAATCCCGCGGACGTCGCCAAGCTAAAGTCCACCGCCGTAAAACGGGACTTCTTTGGCCGCATCATTGAGGAACAGGGGCCATTGCCGCAGGAAGCTAAAGAACAGGCGCTGGCGAGGAAGGCGAGCTCTGCGCAGCAGGAGGCTTCGAATGCGGGGAGGAAGGTCTGGGTTACGTATCATGATGGGTTTTCGAATGCGGTGCGCAAGCCAATCTCTATGGCTGAGTTGTTGAATGGATTGTAAATAATCATTCCTACGCTGTTTTGGTATGGTTATGGTGCTATGGTTGTAGATTGTTTCATGCATTCCGAATTTTTTGTGAGAGCGGGCGTTGTACAGGGCCTTCGAGATACATATCATACTATATCTGATTTCATATCACATCATTTCACTTAAAAGAAGCTGTGTCCAAGTATTTCCGAGTAGGTGGACGCTTGGTGCCTGAGGTCTTCCATATATTTCATACACCCGCCCTTGAAGCCAATTTCCGGTGCTCTGATGAAACCAGGCAATATACAGGATTTGTTGACTGTTCGTATATCTCTCAGAGACATCCTCAGAGACATCCGAGTCTTCATCTTGTTGCGGTTCACTCCTTCCAAGTCGTACATTTCCTTTCAATAGATATGCCCATTGTCGCCGAATCTCATTGTCTGTGTTGTAGTGATTTAGGGAGTCCGCATTTAAACACACACGTATCCCTAACAAGAAGATTCGTTAGCCATTCTATATCCTGTTGGAGAGTAAAAAGTGCCATCAGAGGCTCTGCGATGAATACCACTGACATCTTCATTCATCGCTCTCGAATAAGTACCGACTTCGTCTTCTTGATCGCAACAGCCGAACCACTCGTACAGATGCGCTTCTTGCTCTTTTCCACAGCCCTGGTATTGTCGCTCTTTCCCCAGCGAGTTCTTTTGGGCGTGCTCTCAGCTGTTGTTGCTTCGCCTTCACCTTCGGTGTTCGAAGTGTCACTAATATCGCTATTGCCATTTCCACTGCCGTTCGTAGAGTCGGTCGAGCCGGGCTCTTGGAGCTGTACTTGATGATCTGCGAGGTCGACAACGTCGATGCTATGGGCAAGTACTGTTCTGGAGACGACGACTAGGCTCATCATGTCCGGGTCTCGGCGGTCGATCTCTAGCACAATTCTTTCGTGGTAGCCTGGTTTGACCAGGGTATCGATGGGAAGTGTTTGGTCGGAGTCGGAGCTTGAGGACATGGTTCAGGCTTCTTCATGAGATTTTGTAGGAGGATGTTTCTTCGAAAGCTTGAAGAGATGTGTGAGATGACGAGGAAGATGAACAGAGTGAAGTTGAGGATGTTGATAGAGGTCTTGATGTTGTAGGGCAAGCTGAGAAGCAGCCGCAAGCTGGGCGAGTGATGACATTGATGGAGCGAAATTCACTTGTATAATTTGTGTTAGTCCATTTGGAAGGAGACCTGGGGCCTTTGTTGATGGTGAAATGCAGCAACTATAAAGCCGAAACCTAATTGGGCAGTCCACTTCAGGCAGGAACCCGCCTAAGCCTCAGGCCCCAACGCTGCCTTGGCATGGAAGCACTCCGCTCACTCCCGTTCTCGTCCTCGGAGACATTATTTATAAGACTCCCCTCAATTGACCTCCCCCGGCCTTCGCCGCCCTCTACCTTCCTTTGAACTGGATCCCTCATCCAGTATCTAGTTGTATCTCTCCTTTCCCGTCGATTCACAATGTTCCGACCCGCATCGCGAGCGCTCCTCCGCGCCCCAGCACCAGCTGTCAATGTCGCGCGCGGTCCATCTCGCCGATTCATAAGCTCCAGTCCCTCAGGGCCCTCAAAGCCACGGAGCTGGAAGAACACCTTTGTCCGGGTCGGATTGGCGGCCGGTGCTGTCTACTACTACAACACGAGCAGCGTCTTCGCGGAGACCCCATCGCGTGCGTATCCAAAATCTCTTCTCCTTCCCAATGACGCAAGCTAATTGAACACCGGCCTCAAGTCTCCTTCCGCAACAAGTCCCAGTCTCAATCCGACAATGAGAAGCCCCTACCAACGCTCGACTCCGTCAAGCCTAAGAGCCGCGAGGAGAAGAAGGCTCCCGCTTCAACAGACGCCAACGCACAGCCCGAATCCGAATCGCCTTTGAAATCCGCTGAAGAGCTCGAGGCCGAGGCAGACCAGCAGGCTGCGTTTAACCCGGAGACTGGCGAGATCAACTGGGACTGCCCATGCCTCGGTGGCATGGCGTACGGGCCTTGCGGAGAAGAGTTCCGGGCTGCGTTTAGCTGTTTTGTTTACTCGGAGGAGGAGCCTAAGGGGATTGACTGCATTGATAAGTTCAAGTGCGTCCTCGACCATGCATATTTATACTCTGTTCACATGCAACGGTATTTGCTAATGACTTCATCACAGGGGTATGCAAGATTGCTTCCGCGCTCACCCTGACGTCTACGGCGCGGAGCTTGAGGACGACGAGGACGCCAGCGCTGCAAACTCCGAGCAGCCTCTCGCTACGGAGGTCGACGCCGCTGTTCCCCCAGCTGAGAAGCACGAGAATGCCAAGGAAGCCCGTGACCAGGTGAAGTCCGCTACGGGCGAGGTTGCCGAGTCCGAGGAGATTGTCCCTAAGGCCTGGCACGAGTCAGAAGCGGAGAAGAAGCCCGAGCAGCAGACGGAGAAATAAATGTGGAATTCGGGCTATCCGCCATCTACTCTCTGCGTGAAGACCTACCTGGAAAAGAATATGCGCCTGCCTAAGAGCACTACCATTCTTTCTCCAACGTCCCACCAGCACCAGGCTTAAGCCTTCGACCTACTTGCCCTACCTAGCTAGGTCATGTCAGCATTATACTCATTCCATCCCACCTTACTCATCATTGCTCGTCCTCTCTGCTCTACTCGGATTTGTCTTTCTAGCCAATCTTCTTACTTCGCTTGACGTTGTTTGCTTCATTTCCTATGTAACTACCTACTCATGTACTTCTATGCAACGTTGCTGTTGTCGTTGGACGTGACATGACGTGATCACGTTCTGTTCAGAGGAGATAAAATAGATTTCTTATAGAGTGCATTTTTCTTTGCTGTGTCATGTGTTGTAGAAGTCTAGTTCGAACCATTGAAAGCTTACGCGGAACTGGAGGATTCAAATACTAATGGATGGACAGCACAGAGAGGTACTTCATTCACCATTACACTTCGACGACTGGTAATATAAGGCTAGGTCGAGAAGAGAGGACGGGAAATATTAATCGAATCGAATTAACATTCTAATGCATATGTTGAGATTGATTTTGATTGAGCGTGCAGACATGTAGCTGGTACTTCCCACTAGTTAGCACGTTACATGATGCATGTGTATATGATGTAGCTAGCTAATGTAGCCCGTCAGCCCGGCCATGTTCCAAGTCCACAAATGAGACCAATAAAGTGGATAGGTAGGCTAGGAGACCCGTCCGAGCTGAATAGACCAGAACAGAACCTGGCCTGGCCAGATGACACACCTGGACTAGGCTCGCCGAGGGCTAAACTGAGAACACGGAAGTACTCGAACTGTATGTAGCACTGCCTCTCCTTTCTGATGCTGAGCTAAGCTAAGAGATCCTGACGCAAGCTTGGTGTCTAACGTCCACACTGGGAGCCGACAGAGCAGAGGAACGCCGAGTTCAATCACCAGAACTCTGCTGTGAGTTGACGGCTGTGTGGTAGACAAGCTTGTGAACAAACTCGCTCTTGGACTTCATGTCGAGGAACTTTCGGACTTGGAAAGCACGCAAGTGAACTGACTGACTGATTGGTTGCGCTCGTGCGATTCGTGCGCTCGGACACGGCCATGAGGCCAGCGAAAACATCAGGCGTTCTTTTGGCGGCCACAGTCGAGTCGATCAAACTGTCTGACATCGAGGTGCGCTTCTGAAAACCATGCAGGGCACTACCAATTCACATCACTGAGCTGTAGCTTGCGGGAACGGAAAGCCAAACGGTTCGCGCTCGATTTGTCCATTCTAGCTGGCGAACGTTTCTCAACAGTTTCTATTTTTGTCGACTTGTTAGCCTGTCCTGTGTCTTTAATCTGACTGTATATGGCTTGGCAGAGTAAAACTCACCTTCGGCGCTGTCAGTCTCGTTGGTCATCTCGTAGTTCAGAACGAGGTTCTTGATCCGCTGCTGCTCCTCCCTATCAGCTTGCTGCTGGCTTCTCATGGCAACGGCAAAAGTTGAGTCGGACGGCAAATCGATGGTGCGAGTCTGCTGCTTGTTGCCTTTCTTGGTCATAAGGGAGAACGCCATTGTATTGCCGGACGGCTGAGTGGAGGGAACAGGTGCTGGGGCCGAGGCTGGGGTTAAAGCTGGGGCTGGGGCTGGGGCTGGGATTTCGGCAGCAGTGTCACGAGCAGCGCGCCGCATTGGTAGAGGAATATCAAATACAGCCTTGCGCTCGAATTTCCGGGATTCAACGCTCTCCGCCATCATTTTCTCGAATTCACGTTCGAACTCGGCTTCAGCCTCGGGGTCTCGCTCCTCCTCTTGACGCGTGACGAAGATCTGTTCTTCCTCAGACTCACTGTCGTCGTTGTGCTCGACGTGTGGGGACACCTAGACTATTAGCACGGGCCACTCAGCTAGGCCGGGTAACTTACATCCACCTCGTCACTCTCCTCTCCTTCATCCTCAGCCTCTGGAATGGCGTCTTCCTCCAAGTCGTCGTCCGACGCGCTGTCCTCGGATTCCTCCTCAGGTTCGGGCTTCTCTTCTTGCGGCTTGAAGTTCTGGGCCACTGCCTCGCCGAAGATGCGGCTAGCCTCGTCGAGGTCGGTAATTAGAGTCCATTGCGGACGGGTCAGAGAGAACGTGTCTTGGACGAGAAAGTCGATGTCCATAGGCAGTGGGTCTTTTGTGCAAATGTAGTACTAAACAATTAGCCTTGAACTTCACCCACTAAGCAGAGACGAGCTTACTTGGAAGAACTTCAAGAAAAAGTCTAGCTTCTTCTTTGCAGATCCTCGGTCGAAACAATGACCGCAGGTATCCAGGAGCTGACAGATTAGACGTATACGGAAGAAGTCGTCTGGGAGATCCAGCACGTTGATCTTGCCTGGCATCGGCGTACCGCCTTCTGCAAAAGAATTAGCAAACACAACCCCAAATGCTCCATATAACGCACCGTGACCGTATGTGACAATCCGATACAACGTATCGAAGATCACAGGAGAGTCAATCATCTTATAGTTGTACAGCTCTCCAAGGTACTTGACCTCCGCGATCCGCTTCTGGTTGAACTTGAAATCATTCTGCTCAAGACCAAGCGTGATATATTCCAGAATGTTGTCAACAATGCCAATCACAAAGCCTTGGTGGTAGCGGTAGAGAGCGCCGACAAGGATTGCAAGCAGATGGATATTGCCATACTTGACTTTGGCCGGCTTGCTGAAAACACGCTCCAGAATATAGACCACCTCGTCCTCTTCCCAGTGAAGCTTGCGAACTGCTTTCAGTACCCTGGTGTAGTTCCGCTTGTTCATATCTAAATAGATGAGCTTTCGGATGTAAGACTCCATGGGCGTCCTCTCCTTTTGTTGAATAGCGGGCCGTTGAGGTGGGTCGACGTAGTATACAGCATTTTCGATGATCATGCGCTCCTGCTGGCCTAGGTGCTGAACTGTCTTCTTTCTCCCCAGTGTCTCGAGGAAAGATGCCATCCGGGGTGACGTATCCGGATTCCGAAACAAGTATCGCCCGCAATTCTCCAAAAGGTGACCGATAATTTCAATGTTCATGCGGGAAAAGTCATCCAGAGAGACCTTGAAGCAGTGGAAAATGATGTGCTCCGGGACTACTCCAAACTTGGTCAACTCCGCAAGGTAACGGATGTTGCTCATCCGCACCTGGCCAAGGAACTCCTTGGACTTACGGCGCTGGAGACTGCGGAACTCCTCGTCGAGATAAGTCGTTAACCCTTGAGGGATGTCCGGCATATATTGCCCAAGAGTGGCAACAAGACGCGAGTACAAAGGCAGAAGGTCAATGCGGCCCTTCGGAATATCAGAGATAGCCTTCACAAGCCTGTTCCTAGAGGCTTTGGAGTTGAGAAAGCAGAAATCTAGCGCCATCTGGTCGACTTGGTCTTTGGTTTGCAAATCAGGAAGCTTGGCCAGAAGCGCGTCCACCTGGGCTCCGACAGTCTTGCTCACAATGGCCATAGACAGATCATCAGCTTCGGCAGCCTTCTCCTCTGAGGTCTGTGTCTGCGGCTCGCCTTTTTCACTCGATTCAGGGCCAGCTTCACCTTCCTTCTTCTTGGTCGGCTCGCCAGTTTCAGTCTTCTTCTTCTTCCCATCATCTAGGAGAACAGCCGGGACCTTGCCTTTCAGGTCAACAAGATTCTCGTAGAAGCGTCGCTCCTCTTCGTCCTCCCAGATTCCAGCTCCTTCTCCTTGTCCACGGAGGTACTCTGAAGTCTTCACAAGACCGATCCCGCCGCTTGATGTAGGGTCTGAAGTTTCCTGCGCAGCCAAAGCTGGCATTTCGACACCCAAGATCTCGCAAAGGATCTGCGTGTTCGCAACCAACTTCTCCAGCGACTTGGTCTGCCTCTCAAAGTTGGCTTGTCGGTCTTCGAATATTTCACCACTCTTGACGTAGGCTTCTGCATTGCGCCGGCTCTGTGCGGTGAGCGCCTTCTGGTCGCGCATGACATGCGCCTTGACGTCCTCCAAGTATCGGTTCAGGATACTTTTAAAGCGAGACTGGACCTTCTCCGGTGTAAGTGGCGCGTCATCCTCGGCGTCCGCCTCATCACCATTCTGGGTTTCAGCAGGCGCAGTCGTCGCTCCGTCGGCCTCAACCGTCTTCCGACCCTCTTCAGCGGCCTTGGCGCCCAAAATATCCCAGCTAAAGCTCTTTGCAAATAGCACGGCCAGCGGCAAATTGGAATGATCACGGTCATGACCAAGAAGATCCTTCAGGACCTCCAACGGAAACGGTTCCGGCTCCTTATCACCGTTCGCGTTTCGATTCCTCGACACTCCATCGGCCACTTTGTTGCCCAATCCAACTGCACCCTCTTTGCCCTTAGCTCCGAGATCCTCCGGTCGCTCAACATCGTCAAGGGTACGCAGTACGCCGACCAGCCACAATTCTGTCACAACCTTCAGCAACACTCGGTGGCGAGATAGTCTCTCTTTCTCTTCGCGCTCACGCAGTTCCTGGCTGAGAGCTTTCAACTGGCTTTTATCCGGTGAACTGAGGCCTCGTCCGAGCAGCCATCCAATCTGTCGGGTGAACTCCGCCGGTCCGAATCGCTGATGCAGAGCGCTAGTGATTTCAACACCGGCAGTGATCTCTCCGGGCGACTTGAGTTTGCAGAGGCCCTCGTAACATGCCGATATAATCTCCGAAAGGTACTTGTGGAGCGACAACGTGCGGATGTCGGTTAACAAGGTCTGTTGAGCGGCGGCATTAATTCCAGTGCGCAGGCGTTTGATAAAAGCCGTATTCTTCTTCAGAGACGAGTCGAGCGATTTGCTGACGGGAAATATTTCTAGATGGACGTCACCGGTTAGACGAGACCGGAATGAGGGGAAAGAGGGATAAGGTAACAGTACCAGTTTCGCCAGCCCAGGCCTGCTCATTAAGAAGACGGATCTCCCCTGCGTTTTGAAACTCATTAGATACTAGATAAGCAACACCTCTCATCCCCATCGCGTCAACCAGACTCACGCTTTCTCTGCCGATCCATCTCTTACCGCCCGGTTGTAGCGTAGCAATCCCCGCGGTGACGAATTCAGCTGTTATGTAGTGGTTTTAAGAAATCGGAACGGAGAGCGTGGAAGTGACTTGAACGCCACATTGGGGAGGATCAAACAACAAGAAAGGCGCCACGTCTGGGTCTGCCTGGGACGAGTGTGGGCAAGTCAAGGGATGTTGCACAGTGCTGCTGAAAAGCCATGGGGAGAATTGCGGGCGACCCCGAAGGCGGCGAAGTGCATGCCGGCACTGGCCAATCTCCGTCATTTCTCTCCATCGTCACCATCTCTCTTCATTTCTATCTCATTATCCTTCACTCTCTACTCAACTTTGAGACCTGTATCTGAAAGCAGTGATGTGGCTTGAATTTACCTAAACATGGCCTTCATTCCACCCACCGAAATCAAGCAGCCCTACTTGCCGCCAGAACTCCTCTCGCCCAAGTCATGCACCAACAGGCCGGAATTGGAACCAATACCAATAAGCTATCAGCAGCACTTAATATCCTCGGACATGTATCACAGAAGAGGCCTCCGACTCCAGCGCAATCCGGGTTGCAATTCCCAGCTTCCTAATTAACTCCACGACCACCGAATGAAGCGATCGCACCAGGGCACCTACCGGACAGCGTCGAAACTACAGACCACGCCATGGCCGGTCAGACATGGGCAAGCTAGATGCACGCTGCTGCTGTGAATTCAGAGAGCAGCAATTGGCAAAGCGTGATATATCGTTGGGAGCAGACTTGGTCGATGACGCGCTCAAATTACCTCTGCGGAGATGTATGCGGCGCGCGAAGGTGCAGGCGCGAATGCCGCAGATACAGTAGACAGAGGCTGAAGTTCCTCTCTTTGCATACCACTGTCGCAGTCATCGTGGGCCTCGGCACGGGCTTCGTGGTATCCGGAGTTGTTGGCAGATAGGACTGATGCTGAACGGTAGTTCCGACACCGTCCGGTATTGTAGATCTGCTTTCTACCCAGCGAACCAAAGCATAGTACGCCATGGCGTACAACTCTCTCCGGGCGTATGTAGATGATGCAAAGGTATAGTATTCTCAACTAAGCCGATCCGCATACTTTGTAGGTTTATTTGGTATCCCGTGTTGACTGCGAACCACTTCAGATATACCTTCTACCCAGGTACCTCGGCTAACTCATCTACCGTCATCCGCCTTCATTTAATCCCGTCTCAACTCTCAGAAATATCTAAGAACGAATCCGTGCGCTCGTCTAGGCTGCGAACTATAGAGCCACGTGACTTATTCTGACTTCTCGTTTATGTAATCCTATACTACATAACCCTAACTCCTACCAGTGCTGAGATCAATATGCTCTTCAAAAATACTTCTTTTACTTGTACGTAGTTCTGTTTGTTTCGCTACCCGGCGTCTTCTTTGAAAATTTGTTCAAGATGTCAACAGATGAACTGGAGGCAGTATGGCAGTACCTTGTGGAAACCTAGGGCAAGAACAAACCACGAAACTATGAACCCGAAATTGATAAATCCGAAACCCGTATTCAACCTGAATAGAATTGGCAACAAAAAGAACAAGGAACCGCAGCCCTTTAACGCTCGATGGCGGCGTGCCGGATTTTCCAATTGCCCAAATACCCATATCTGCCGTGAATAGTGCAAATCATCCCAATGAACTCTTCGAGCCGTGCCTTTGTTGCCACATGCATGTTCTTCATCAGCTAAAGAAGGTCTTCCATGCGTGTTTATTCTTCTTCAAGCAATCCTTCAACCGCTGCACAGCCTTGTCTATCTTTTTCTTTCTTCCAGCACTTAGATCCCTGAATACTCAAGCACTTTTCTTAAACAGTGACTTTTGTGCCGCATGCTCTTCCCGCCACAGGTCAAGGAATGTTTCCAGCTGTGCTGTTATGTCCCTTGCCATATTACACGCCTCGCCAGCGATGACAGTAATTGCTTTATCCGCCTGCGCTCCTCCAACTAGCGAAGCAAGGCCTTTACTCAATCGTTGGGACACCCGATCAGGGATTCCACTTGTCTTGTTTATCAGCCCTATTACAATATCTTGAAACAAAGCAAACCTTTGATCCGTCTGCTTCCCGTCTTTATACATTGCCTGTATAAACAAAGTAGCTTCTTCATCAACCTCCTTATATACTTCTTGCGCCTTATTAATGATCCAAGCGGCCTGTTAATGTACCTTATTAGCTTTTTTATCCCCTAGACTCTACGCCTGGCAGATACCATCATCTAACTGCTCATCTTCTTCACGCACCCAATCCAGGATACGAGCGAGGGCATTAACCATCTAACTTTCTAGTCAACGCTTTTTCTTACGAGGTAGATAAGACCGTTGCGTAGGATATTTAAGGTTGTCACGGCCTTGCTCTGCATTAACTGACCGGGAAGCTGCCTCCGAAGCCGGAATATTACTTTCTAATCCACGCATTCTCTTGCGAGACAGATAGGACCGTTAAGTAGGATGTTTAAGGTTGTCAAGGCCTTGCTTTGCATTAACTAACCGGGAACCTGCCTCCGAAGCCGGAATATCACTGGGAGGAAACTTGATATGTGGCGGATCGTCCGTTGCCGATATTGCACCTAACTCGCCTGTGACATTGGCCCCCATTAAAGTGTTTTCAAGGGCTGTATATCAAGAATTGACCGGCGAGGCACCAACACCGGCTTGTGTATGTACTCACCGGGATTGCAAAGAGCGTTGATGTCGCAGATAGCCCTGTTTCTTACCATGAGATCAATCGGAGGACGTGTGTTGGATTGACCAATTTTAATTATGGCCGGAAGGCTGGGGCTCCTGCCAACACTGGTCTGCATTTCGTGCGTTGTAGCCAACGGCGTTTCCAAGGCAATTGCCTTGTTCCATTGTGGGACTACTAAATCCTCTAACAAGGGAGATTTGGTGGACTAAGTTTGAGAATATATTAGAACATAACCGGCAGCAAATTGAACAATGCCAGAAAAACACTTGCAGAAATGCAAACTAACACTGACCAGTACTATATCCGCGCTAAGTTGATTACAAGCCACTGCTCCCGGACCAGACCTCTCAGGCAAGAAATCTTCCACGAAATCCCGGCCTGTAACTTCGCAGGTATCCCTAAGCGATTTTTCTCCCTGTAGACCATTGCATCCCCATATTAAAAGATGTAGATCCTGGTAAATCGCAGTTGACTAACGCGCAGATAATATGCAAATGATTATAACACCAAGAGGACGGCTTGCTGCAGATACTAGGTGGTAAAGACAAAATGATGTTATGGGTAAAAGTCAAGGCCTGACTCCGCTACTGGGAATTGACTATCGACATAAGAGCACGTGCAACAGGTGGTGATAGATCATTGCAACAGAACGCGCTTACGGTATTATTAGCCGATCAAGCATCGAATTTGGCAGTCTGGTGAAATAGCACCGGCCTTAGTATAAGAGGAAATATACAAGAAGAGGCCACAGCGAATCTCGAGTTCAATTTATGGCCAGTGCCGCATTTCAACTCTTGTATACCTCAGTATAGCGGCGGGTCTCGATTGACGGTGGGTCTCGCTAAGCAGCGGCGGGGGCTCGCGTCGCGCTCCAGCCGGTCTGGCTCTAACCTGCTCTGGCTAGCATCATGTTTTGCTAGCAATGCTAGCAGGCCACTAGCCAATTAGATGTAGAGCGAAGAATTCGTCATGAACTCACCACCATGTTTTTTATCCTGAGAATCTAAGATAGGCCCGACGCGCAGAACTTCAACAAATAGCTTCAAAAGTACACGTACTTTGCTTTGTATGGGACTCCCTATAGAGAACCAAGTACCAGCGCGTTGACGGCTCTACACTGTTCTTTTGCGCGCAGTATGACTTGGTGAAATTTGAGCAAAACCATCTCATATAAAAATGAGCGGCATCTATATGTATAAGTTGGATCCTCGATGTCTCGTGGCTTGCCCTAAGCTGACCTACTAATAAATTACTAGGGACGGAGCTAAACGAGTCGAGTACTGGATAAAATTCGATAAATTCGAGCGCCATCTCATATGGTACGCTAACTGAGCAGCATCCGATTAATTAGGCGGTACTCTAGATTTCGGAATACTGGTAATAGCTCAGAAGGTGAATACTTTTATTCCATCAAAGGTAACATACAGATCATAAGTTTCCAAAATAATGAAGTACAGGATGCTCAAGGAGCATCACCGGAATCGGCGACATTGAACAATACTCGTACAGCCAGGTTCATAAGCCGGCATTGTACAAACAGGAGAAGACACCCCTGGTAGAAGAACTGTAAACAAAAAGCGAACCAGACCTCCATACATCATACACCTTCATATAAAAACGTAATAAAAGTCAGACTGGGTATGCCACGCCACGCTATGCAGTCCTTGAAAAAGGAACAAAGAGGGAATCTAATAGAACCCTAAACAGTGAGTCAAGTATGTACTGAGAACAGAACCATATGTCGGGGTATTATAATTGTTGAACTGTTTCATATTCATTTCGGTTTGCGCCAGAAATATTGCTGTTCGGGTTAGCAGGGCCATGACTAAGTCACCAAAAGGAGGGACATACCTTATGTTGCTTTCGGCAGTTGCGGAGGCCAGGCTTCCGCAGATCTGTGACGACAGCTTCACGGCGCATCTGATCGTCATCAAAGTCAGGGATGTAGTAGTACTCGGCCTCGAGGGGCTTTCCTGCGGCATCCTTGCCTTCGCGCGCAACCTTTCCAATACACTTGGTGGAGTCCAGGATTGCCCGGATCTCATCTCTTGAAGGCCCGTGGTGTGAGCGGATGTCGGCCTTCCATAAAGAAGAGGGAAGGTTGTCGAGGATGGTGGAGAACGGGGTGGATGACAGACGTGAGAAAGCAAGCTGATTGACGGCGTGGTTCTGAACATGCTCAGAATCCTCGTCCAAGACTGCCGGTTTCTTGTCCTCTTCGGTCGGTTCCACAGGCTTTGAAGGCTGTCTTGGAGATGTGGGCTGGAGGTGAGCACGAGGACGTGTGGGCCGAAGGGGGGACTCGTCGGCAGAAAACGAGGCCAGACGAGGAAGCAGATTATCGCCGAAAGGTCCGAAGGAATGAATGATCGGGTCATTCTCCTCGTCATGGTCAGACAGATCTTCAGGCTTGCTCAGGTCACTCAGATCACTGGACTGCGAGCTCTGCAAAAGAGATGCTGCACTGGACGATGACTTCAATGCGTCGTTAGAGTTAACGCGGCGGACGGGAGAGCCTTCATCTTCATACACAACGACCGCGTTTCTGGAGCGAGTCGGAGTGAACAGAGGCGACGACGGAGGGATCAAAGACTTGACGGCCGGGGATGGGGAGACCGGGGACGCGAGGCGTTGGCGTTCAGCACCTGGGCTATCTTGCAGACTACGGTGAGCTTGCTTTCTTCGTGTTGGCGTGACCTCCTCCCAGGTCTGCTCCGAGTCAGTAGACGCATCTTCCTTCCTGTCACCGCGCGGCCATTGAACCAAGACGCGGCACTCAGAGACGTCAATCATAATATCTTCGTCCTTGATATCCGACGTGAACGTCTTGCCCTTGGCCAGTTCATATTTCTTTCCCTGGCAGTGAACCTTGATTCCATTCCACCCCAAGCACAATATCTCCACCCTATCTCGGTCGAACGGGTTGGGGGCGGGTTTGTATGTCGCTTCGACGTGCACCCTGGAGATCATTCTGTTGGCGGCGAGCTGATACTGGCATGACAAACTGGATCGTCCCATCTTGATCGTTTCACCGGTTTCAGGTAGCATTAAGGTAGGAACCGCAGAGAGGGGGGTCCGTTCGGAGAATGTAGAGCTCAGGTTATGGCGTGACGAGCTATGAGGCAGTGCCATCCTTGGGGGCGAAGACGACATGATGTGGGTGGACGAGGTCGGGACGGGAGTGGGATAGGTTGAGATAGCACGGTCATCGTCGCGTGCTACACGCTTCTGCGGTCGAGGAAGAGACGGAGACGAGCTCAATGGCTCAAAAGCAGGCAGTAGGGACGCCGGACGCTTCACGCCTGTCAGAGGAGCAACCGAGGTGCTCCTTGGAGGAGACGACTCCATGATAGATAGCACACGTCTCGACGACCACCTTGGGGTTTCCTGGGCAGCTATAGAGTAAAGAGGGTGAGACTCAATCGAGTTCGCGTCAAACTCAAATGCACGGCAGGGGCTCTACTCTATCACGAGAGGGAAGGAAAAAAACAGGCAGAGGGAGAGACAGGACGTGAAGCTGGTGGAGGACGAGAAGGAAGGAAGGAAGAGCCCTGAAGCTTCCCTCCCCAAACTGACGACTAGGTAGGAGGTTGGGGAGACACGAGTCTACAGAAAAGAATGAAAAGGGCACTGGGGAGAAAAAGGGAGAGAGGATGGTGCGTAGTGGAATGAGAATGCCCTGGCGGAACTGCCAGCGCGGAAATGCACGCTTACAAGCTCGAGAAATCGAGACGCGTTCGATAGGCGCCGGTCCTGCTCCACCTTCAACCTCGCGCATCCCACACCCTGACCGTCAGGAACTATGCATCGTACTGCATATCTGGCATTGAACGGAAGAATGAAGGCGACTTCCATCATGAACGCCATGTCAAACCTTCGAACCCCTCCTTTATCACCCTGGTCAATGCTGTACAGCTCAGCAAGGCGCGTCGAGTCAAGAGCCCTCGCGTTCTTTGGTTCGAGTCCCGTGACTCGCGCCAAATCACATGATCGCGTTTCCTCGGCTTGGCCCGTGCATAGCGCCATGTGCTGCTGCATAAATGGGTTTGTGATTGGCTTTCAATTATTCCTTGCATTAAAGAAGACATCTCGATTCTATTTTTGCGAATCGCAAAGAGATAGACTTGTAGTATTTTTGTATCCTATATGATTGATGATCAAGTAGTTTTGGTATACCTCAAGCCATGCCCATGTGTCTTGCACTTGTAGGATTAGACACAGGTGGTCACGTAAGGCTGTATACAAGTTACCCGACGCGACGCGCGAGGGTAACTTACCGGTCAAAGTAAAACCAGCCAATTTAAAATCCGACGCCGGGAGAATGATGCTGCTCATTATAATTCTTCCGCTGCGGTCTCGGCGGGAATAAACCCTACCGTCAGTTTGTGAATATTCAATTCAGAATTCTTGACGTCGTCACTCGAAGGCTCGTTGAATCCCCAACATTGGCACCTCACACTCTACACGAAAAGTCGCCTAGCCACCGCTTGAGGTGTCCAGCAATTCAGTAAGCAAATCTTGTACGCCAGGGGCTGGCAGAATCATGATATGGATTAACGCACGACGCGGTAAATATCAACAGAATCGCGTATTGACGAGCCTACAGAGTTGAACGATCCAACAAGCCCCTATACCAAAGAAACGACAAGGGTATACATGAGAAGAGGAATTCAACGTCACTTGACAACAGAAGATAATTAAGCACAAATCTCCCAACCTAACGGATGGGGACCAAAGAGGAATTGACCGATGGGCACGGTTTCAAATCATATGAGACAATATACTAAGATACACAAGAAAGCAAGATGAAGGCAGACATAATCAAAAGCGAACAGGCATGAAAGGTATTCTATTTGCAGTTTTGCCTGAACGGATAGGATCATCCAACGCTGAGCGCACCGTTATTGAGAAGTCGCCATCAACTACTTTAGTAGAAGACGAAAGTAGCGTCACCGGACATGACTTCGACCTGTGAGTGAGTTAGCATACAGCTCCAATAAAAAACCAGCTGAGAAAGCTTACCGTGCAGCCAGAGTCGTTGGAACCAGTGTCAGAGACGAAAGAACCGTCTTCGTACTTGCAGGAACCGCTAAGGTTGTCACCTTGGATCTTGATGTTGAAGTCGAGCTTCTCGGTGGTGGTAGGAGAGTTCTGGAAGATAGAAAGCCATTTGCCGTTGTTCTCACCAACACCGAGGTTGATGGGCGCCCAGTTACCGATGGCCTTGCTGCCATCACCCCACTGGCATCCCTCCTCGGTCGTGGTACCGGCAGGGTTGACGTAGTACTGAGCAGAGGTAACCTTGCCCTCCCACTTGTAGTAGGTTTCACCGTTGGGGCAAGTCACATCCTTGGTCTCGCCGCTGTTAAGGCTGATGGGGATGGTTTCAGATTCGGTACCTGTTTATAGTTAGTGCAAAGCACACCCCATTTGTAGGTAGTTAACACTCACCAGGGTAGTCAGTACGGCAAACGGCAACGTGGTCGCTCAGGGTGTTCTTGGCCTGGACACCACCAACACCAGGAATGCAAAGCTTGTCGGAGAGGTCCGAGTTGGTCAAGTAGAGCTTGCCACCCTTGCACTGAAGACCACCGACAGACTGGCCTGTGGAGCCCTGAGTAGTGGGCCACTGAGACTTCTGGTACCCGGGAGGGCAGGCGTACGAGCACATGGCACCGCTGGTGCAGCTGTCACCAGTAACGGCAGTAACGATGCTGCTAATAACCTCGTCGACCAGGGTCACGTATTGGATACCAGACCAACCGTCGAGACCGAGGTAATCGAGAGAAACAGCACCGTAGTCGGAAGGGAAAGTGCTGCAGTCGAGTTCACCGTCGGGGAACGATGCATCCAATCCAGTCGCAGTTGAAGAGCTGGCGGCGGACGAGGTGGCAGCCGCCTGGGAGGTAGTGCTTGACGCAACGCTCACGCTAGTGGAGGTGGAGGTCGAAGTGGAAGTAGAGCTGGAGGAAGAGGCCTCGGTCTCGATGAATTTCGCCGGGGCGATGGTAGGGGTGTACGCCTCAGTCGTGGTGGAAGAGGCCGTGGTCGAGGTCGAAGTCTGGCAGGGGTCGGAGGCAGGCTGGCCGTTAGCCCAGGCCAAGGTGCCGTCGGTGATACCCTGGCACACTTTGTCGGCGCTGATGAGCTCGTTGTCGAGCATGTATTCGACGACAGTGGGACCATCGACAGTGACAACCTCGCGCTTGTGGTGGTGACGGTGGCCGTGCTGGTGCTGGGCAGCAGCCGCGATGGACCCGGCGGTGGCCAGAGTAAGGGCGAAAGAGTACTTCATCTTGTGTAGATCGCGAAAATGATAATATATCTAACGGATTGGCTGGAAATAGTCAGTATCACCAATTCATCGCATTATAAGTATCATCCACAGTCTCAGGGTGCCGTTGCGATTGTCCAGCCGAAGAGAGCAACACAAGTAGTGGAGTCGAGTGCCCGCAACCGCTTCGACCAGTAACCCGATTGACAGGAGTGCACGAGGATATAACACCGGGATGATTGACGTACATCAATTGACGGCAACCCGGTCGCGCGTTCGTTTCGAATATAGTGCTGTACACGAATTGAAAACAGGCGGAAGGGACCGAGATTTGACGGAGCGAAGAAGAGCGGATAGGGAGCCGAAATGCGAAAGAGCGGTATTCAGAAAAGAAAGGAGAATTCCAAAAGAATGTGCGTAGAGAAACAAGTCTCTCTGGTCGGATGGGAAATCTCGATGGCGGACGACAGCCTGGGTGGAACGAAGCGCTCTGGGGAGAGGGAAGGGGAGGCTGAAGAGGAGGGAGAAGAAGGAGGAAGGGGAGGTTTTAGGGAAAGGAGAGCGAACCTTAATGGACACAGCGAGGAGGCACCGAATTGGCCAGACGAGACTAACAGCGAGCGGCCAGGGGAAAGGAAAGACTCAGTCGGCAGGCGTTGGCGGTGGCTCCAGCAGACGGCGAATGACAATCAGCACTCCTGCGCTAAACCTGGCCAGTGCCTGTTCAGGGGTTCCACTGCGAGATTCGAGACATGGTCTTATTCTTAAAGGGACGCCATGTCAATCAATCCTTTTACTTGATACGAGGAATGGAGGAAATCCCAACGCCATTCGTCCTGAGCGCCCCTGACAGCGCCTGGTTCAATGCACAGCGTGTCCGTGGTAATGCCAGGGACGCCGACTGCTGACCACGGTAGGCGTCAACCCAAATTCTCTTCAGTAGCGCTATCCATGGAACGATCCGTATCTTGTTAATTATTTGCAGTCGCAAGTGGGGGGGCGACGTGGCCACCCAGTTGTTTGTTTTTGCATGTTCGCCGCCGTTCGGGGACACGGGCAGCGCAGATTGGAATCCACCTTTGGCAGTCGAAAAGGGCATCTCGTATGCAAATCTGGTCGCGTCCTATAGGACCGCCAGGACGAGAGTTTTGGGCCAACGCCTGGACTCTGGGCGATGTGCACCAGAACGGCGTCTCGCCGGCCCCTGTCAAGACCATTTTGGTGTCCAAACAATAATAATGATATGATGGACTTTGCCGTCTGTTCCTGAGCTTGGCAAAGCCGAAATTAGCACAGGCACAGGTACAGCCAATCAGCACCTGAAGCCGGGGCTCTGCGGTGGGGCACTGGCTTTTCTGCCTTCGCATAAAGGGGCAGGCCAATCAGATCTGGAGCCGGCTCCCACACCAACAATCCCCAACTTGATTCCCCCGGTCTGAGTAATCCCGATGGTTGCGCATGACATCAGCCACACAGCTGAGATCAAAACATTATCAGGTTTGAGATGCTGCAGGAGTCAGATCTGTGGAACACACCTTGTCAAGCTGAAACATGCACCTGAACCCTGTTCAACCATAAATGAGGTTGAGTGAGGTTCGGCGGCAACTTAAACGAACCCCAGATCGACTCCGCAAGTAGGGGGGCATGTATCATGGGCGCTTCTTCGCGAACAGGCAACGAGTCAGCGATCGTTAGACTCTTGCATTTAGCCCTTGTTAAGCATTTTCTGAAACAGAGCAGCCTGTGAGGAGTCCTCGGTCTAGGTAATGCAGCTTATGTGGGCCACGGCGGTTGTTCTGCGTCGACGATGCTGCAGGGTAAAATACCCTGTAGCCCGCGTGCTAAGTGGTTGCAGTACTTTAGTTTAACCCCTTAAAAAATAAAGGTTATTTTATTAGGTAGATAGTAACTTACGTGGCCCTTTAGCTTAATAGTTATATACTAGTGTTGTAATAACCTAATTTAGCCTTTAAAAAATAATTTTAGCTTGTTTTAGGCTTTAAAAAGCCTTATATAAATACCTAAAGCCTTTAAAAAGTATTAAACACTTATTTTTATTAAAAAAGCACCTATTTTTTTTTTCCAGGCTTAAATAAGCTAAAACTAGGCTAAAAACTACTTTTTAAAAATTTTTAAAAACTAGGAGGTCCCGGGTTTAAACCTGGGTATAGTTATATAAGTTTTTTTTTTATAGGTTAGGTAAATTAGGTAAAGTTAAAAAGTTAATTTACTATTTTTTAATTAGGCTAGTGCGGCGGTAAAAACCTTTAAAAAGTATTAAATTTTTAAATTTTAATTTTATATATAAAAATTTAATATGCTTGGCTTAAAAAAAAGTATTAATTTTTGCTTATTTAAACTAGTAACCTTGGGCTAATAAAAAGTTATTATTTAAAATATATTTAAAATAGCTTTATACTTAAAATTATAAAAAATTAAAAAATGCTATTTTAATATTTAAAAAATTTATAAATTAAAAATTTAATATAATTTTATAGTATTAGGTTTTTTACGCTTATTTATAGCCTTATTTAATTTATAAATATTTAAGCAAGCTATTTAACTAATAAAAACTAAGTAAAAATAACTAGCTATAATATAAAAAAAATAATTAAAAGTAAAAAAAAAATAAGTAAATAAGTAAACTAATTTTATATTAAGGTTTAGGTAACTTAATTATAAGAAACTTAAGCTTAAAAGCTAGGGAATACTATAATTAAACTAGTTAGTTAAATATTTTAGTAAATAAAGTATATATATATGTTAAGCAACCCTATACTTAATATTTACTAAGTATATTAAAGCTATATTACTAGCCTTTAACTTTTAAGGCTTAAATTAATTATAGTTAAAAGGCTTTTTAAATAAAATTTTACCTAGTGTTTTAATATAAAAAACCGTTATATATATTAAACCTAGTAAAAAGTCCTTTTTTAAAATATTTAAAATTATTTTATTAATAGTTATTCCCTGTGCCTTATAAATAGTAATAATATATATAAAAGTTAAAAAAAACTAGGTGTGGTAATAAGTTATATTTACCCTGGTAAACTCTTGCTTTAAAAAATAAATAAGTATAATATAATTTTTATTATTAATAGTAATGCCTAGCCTAGTATACTTATTAAACTTAATATAAACAGCGCCCGGGAGATTTATACATAAATTAAAATTAGGTAACTAGTTAATATTAATAATAATACCTAAAAATTTATTTACTAGGCTAGCTTTAACCTAATAATTTTTTACTAATATAACACGGGTGCCTATATAAAAATATAAAGTAAAATATAAATTACCTATATTTTTAATTAATATAGTTTTTGCATCCTTACCCTTATATATAATATTAATAATTAAAACTACATGGTTAAGATCCTATAACATATTATAATTTTAGGTAAAAACCTAAGTTTTTTTATAATATATATATAATATATTTTTAAAACTATTTTTACTGCTATAAATTAATTATATATATAATAAAAAAAGTTTTTAATTATTCCTTATTACCCTATTATAATAAAGGTTTTATAAAATAATTTTAAAGGCTTTTATATATAAATTACTTTTATCCTGTTACTAGATAATATTAAGCTTAATAGTAATATTAAATAAATAATATAAATAGCGTGCGTAAACCTTATTAATATTTTTTAATAGCTAATTATAAAATAACAAGCGCTGTATAATAGGTGGTAATTAGTAAAAATCCCCTGTAAAAATAAGACTAATTTTTCCAAAGTTATTATTAATAGTAAGAAATACTTTATAATAGTGTTAATTAATCCACTACATGCATGGTAAACCAAGCATAAACTTTTTATTAATAATAAAATAATATATATTAAAAAGAAGACTTTAAAGCACGCGCAAGTTTTATAAATTTAATACCTAATATTTTTATTAAATACTAACTAAAAGATAAAAAAGTGCGTGTAAAGTATATTTTAATATAATATTTCTAATAACTTTAATTAAAGTAGTATAAATAATTAATATTTTTTAATTAATAGCTATGGCCATATTTTATAAATATATAAATATTAGTTTAATTACATGTATTTTACTAGTTCCTGCCTAGTTATTTAAGTTAACTTAAATAAAGCGCAAAAAGTTACTAGTAAAAATAAATTAATAATACTTAATTATAAGGTTATACAAGTGCCGCTGCTTAACCTTTAATTCCTAAATTAATACTTTAAAATATAGTAACATAGTAACTAGAAATATTATTTTAGTATTATTTTATTATTTATATTTTATTATAATTTTAAAATACTTATTAATATAGGTATCCTAGTTATAAAAGTAATTAATATTATAATTTTTAAGTAAATTAGGATTTTTAAAATATATAAAATTATTTTTTAAAAGCTATATAGTAAGCTTAACCTATACTTCCTGCTTTTTTTTATTTATTTACTTAAAATTATTATTATTATTTTTATTTAGAGCTGGAGCGGCAAGAATATAATAAAAATTATTTAAATAATTATAGGCTTTTTAATAAATAATATACATGTTATAAAAAGTTAAATACTTAACACTTTTAATAATTTTTAAACTATTAATATTTTAAAACTAGTGGTAAAGCATTAGCTTTACACGCGCTAGATTTTTAGTTTAATTAATTATAAGACCAACAAGTCTTGAAGATCTCTACTAATAATAAAGATATTAACAAAGGAATCTAATTAATAAGAATAGAGTATTCTAAACCCTGTTAAATAATACTAAAAGAGTTACTTGGAGATTTTAATAAAGGCTGGCCTTAAGGCCACCTTTATAAACCTTTAAGCTATGCTTAAGTTATTCCTAATTAAAAAGTAAATATAGGTTTAAATACTTTACACACGGGTTTTTACTTTAGCCTATACTTAAGGCCTATCCTAGCCTTACCTAACTAGTAGCCAAGACCCTAAATACTAATAATTTAATTAAGTTATATAGCCTAATATAATAATAAGGTATGCTAAGCCTTGGCAGCCTAAGGCTAAAGCTTAGGTTACCTAAGGCACTAACTTTAAACTAATAATAAATTAACTTTAATAATATTAAATAAAAAAATATTAGTTCTAATAATTTTTTTTTTTTTAATTAAAGGGTCGTCCGCGACCCGCCGCTAAACTAAAAAAAAATAATAATAAAATACTATTATTATTATTAATATTAATACTAAATATAGCTTTATTATTACTATTTTAGACTTTATTAAAGTGTTATTTAATATATTAAATTTAGTGTCTTATTTTTATTATTTATAGCGCTTTAAATAAAATATAATATTTATTTATAATTAAAAGGGGAAAGGTGGCGTTTTAATAATACCTAGTATAAAAGTATAAATTATAGTATAGTTTATAATTTTATAAATTTTTAAACTTATTAAACTTTTTACTAAATAAAAAGTTGCCCTTTTTTTATTATAACTAAAAAAAAAGCTTTTTTAGGCGCTGCCCTAGCTTTTTAGCAAGTAAAAAAAAAACACCTAGCTATAACTATAGTAATTTAAAATATTTTTACCTTTGCCCTTTATACTTTTACTATAGTATAATTATAAAACCCCTTTAATATAATATTTTTACTAATTTTAAAAGCCCTTAATATTTTTAATCTTTTTTTTTACACTAGTTCCTTATTAGTTTTAAAAATTTTAATTTTAATTAATTTTTAGGCGGTAATAATAATAACAAGTAATATAACTTATATTTAATAAGTGCCTTTAAAATATATAGCAAGGTTATGGGTAATAATTTAATAAATTTTTTTTATTTTAATAACTACTAACTAGTGGCGCTTTGCCGCCGCTTTATTAAATATACTAACTTTTAATTTATAATAATTACTTTATTATTTAATTATAGTCCCCGTGCCTTTTAACTTACCTTTTTTTATTTTATTTAACGTTATACTAGCCTTTGCCCTTATTAATACCCTTATTATAGGTTTTATACTACCACCCTTTTAGGCTTTTTTTCCTCCAGCCTTTAGCCTTTTTTTTTTTATAAGTACTTTTTATTTTTAATTAGTTTGCTAGTAAAACAGCTTTAGTATAAATATTAGCTAATAAAAAATAGATTTACTTATAGTATGTAAAGTATATTTAGGCATGTAAAAATAATAAGTTAATTAATAGCCTTAATTATTATATTTGCCCGGCTATTAGGTATAATTACTTTTATTATATTTATATTAAGGGCACTTGCCTCCCCCTGCTATTTTATATAAAAAAAAATATTATTTTTTTATAATATATAAATTCTATTAACTATAATAAATACCTTTATTATTAAAACATGTTTACTTATTAGGTTAAACTAGTAATAAAGGCCTATAAAAAAAAAAATAAGCCCTAAGGTTTGTGTAATAAAGATTTTAGCTTTAATTATTTAAAAGCTTATTTAATTTTTTTAGCTTGCTGCTAGACAGCCCCCGGCCTATTTTAATAATAGCTAAAATAATTACTAATTTATTAATATTTTTTTTTTAAAAAATARGCCCGTCACGCCTTTTTTTTTAAAAAATACTAAATATAAAAAAAAGGTATTTATAAAGGCCCTTGCTCCTGCCCCTAATACTAAATAATA
>NW_020797891.1:940225-943535 GCF_003369625.1 Aspergillus mulundensis | reverse complement strand
TAGTAAGCTAGAGCTAATATACCTGCTTTTTAATAATAAATTTAATTTTAAAGGGTTTATTATACTTTAGGTTAAGTTTTTTACTTAAATATATTAATTTAATGTTTTTTAAAAATATTAAAATATTATTTTTAATCTTAAATTTTACTAAATAATATTTTTAATTATAGTAAAGCGCTTACTTTTTTTATATTTTATTTATATAATCCTATAAGTTCTCGCGAAGCTATTTTAAATAATATAAGTACTTTTTAATAAAAAAATAAAATATTAATTTTTTTAGGTTTTTAAGCCTAGGAATTACTAGTTCCTGTTTATAACTTATTATAAGCAAAGCATAGCTAGTTAAGTTATTTTTTAAGTTATTATAGGTAAAGCGTGCTAATAATAAGTATAATATTTAATTACTTTACTAGTAGTTATAATACACGTGTAAATATACCTTAAGCGTCTGGTTCTAGCGCTTAATTTAACTATTTAATTAAAAATAATATATTATATTAAGTTATTGCTTAATATATAGCACTTAATAAAAAGCTATTTAATACTTTAAAATAAAAAGTAAACCTTAATTTATTACTATGCTCTGGGGTAACCCTGTATTATATATAATTTTTTTAATAAATAAGTTAGCTAACTTCTCCGCAGTAATTTTATTAATAGTAGGAAAATATTTTACTTTTTTATTAAATTAATTTATAATTATTAAAATTATGTTATAAACACGCCCTTTATACTTTAATAAAGGTAGGCTAATAATAAAGTTTATAAATATATTTTTTTACAGTATATTTAATATTAAAAAAAATGTTAAACTTTCCTAAGGTAGCTACCTTAAAACCTTAAATCTTTAGTATAAGGAATATTTTTTAATATACACACGCGTATTTTTATTAAGCTTTTCTTACTAAAACTTGCGGGTAAGTAATTTAATAGTTTTTTTATAATTAAAGTAGTTTATATAAAAATTATTATAATACTATTTTATAATCTTATGTTATAACACGGGTATAAAAGGTATATAAATAATACCTTTATAAAAAAAAAGTTTTTTTTTTTTATGCTATTTAGTAATAAAAAAGGCCTGCCTTAAATTAATAAAAATTATACTTTTAAGCTACTATTATAATTAGCCAGCAAGAGTGTTTTTTTATTAAGCTATAATTAGTTATTACTAAAGGGTATTTATAACTAGTTTAATAATTTTTTTTTTACTTACTACCTTTATAATAAATATTTTAAGGCTTAAAAATTTTAGGTACTTACAAGCCTAACCACGCGAAAAAATAGCTAGGTTTTTTAGTATTATTTTAGTAATAGTTTATTAAAAAAATAAACTTAACTTTTTTTATAAAGTAGGGAGCATTTTAACTTAATACTTTTTATTTTTTATTATATAATTTAATTATTATAATAGTATATTTATTAAATTATACTTGCCTGGCTTATACTTAATTTTAAAGTTATAAGCTATAAGTAATTTTACTTATTATACCTGCTTTTAATTTAAAACCTTTATTATAAAAAAATAGCATAGGTTATTATAATTATACTATATATATATAAAATATAAAAAGCCCTTAAGGTAGTAATACCACTTTTTAAAGTACTTAATTATTATAAGTAATTTTTAATTATAAATCTTATAGTAAAGCTTTAATTTATATAATTAATAAAAATAAAAAGCTATAGGGTATTATTAGTCCTGTTTTTTTTTACTAGGTAACCTTTTTTACTTTAGCTATATAATAATTTTAATAATAGCAAACCTTAATATATTAGTAATAATAAAAATCTTTTTTTTAAAATTAAAGTATTATAATACTAGCAGCCTAGTAAAGTTTAACTTAATTTTTTTAAATATATTTTTTATATTAGTAAAAAATAAAAAAGGCCTGCTTTTATATTTTTTTACTATTTTTATTAAAAGCTAGGTTATTAAACATGTTACTTTAATATAATTAAAAATAAAATATTAAAAATAGTTTATAAAGCCTAAAAAAACCTATAACTTATAAAATAATATTAATTTTAATTAATTAATAATAGTCTAGCTGTGGTCTAGATTAATAAATATTTTTTTTTATTTAATAATAAAGCTTAAAAACTTTACCTTTTTTTTATAAAAACTATATTTTAATAATTTTATATATAAATTATGCCTTTTTAATTAATTAAGGACTTTTTAAACATGGTGTACATGTTTTTTTTTTATTTTTAAAAAAATAAAAATATTATTAAGGTAAATAATATAAAACTTGTTAAGAATCCTGCTTATAACTATATTTATATAAGATTAAAATATAGCTAGCATATTTATTAAGCCAAAGGGTATAATTATATACTTATAGTAATTATAACAAGTCTAAAATACTATTTTTTACTTATTTTTTTTTTTAATTTATATTTTATAATACGTGTTATATAAATCTAGCTTAGTAAAATATCTTATATTTATTAGCTAATTTATTAGCTTATTAATACACGGTAGTAAATAATAATTTTTATTAGTTATTATATTTAATTTATAATAGTTAATATAAAAATATAAAAATTTATTAAATTTTTAAATAAAAAGCACTGGCGCTCCGGCGCTACTTTAAAATAACTTAATTTATTTTTTTTTAAGTATTTTATTAAAATACTCCTTTAATATTTATAACTTATATTAAAAAAAATTATAAATAAGGCCTTATAAAGGCTTCTTGCCCTTTTTTAATAAAATTTTATGCTTTACTTTATTAGTTAAAAGTTAAGCAGCTTTTTATTTAAAAAAAACTTTACTTTAGTAAATATATTAGGGTGGCAGGACTACCTTTACTCCCCCTTTAATTTTTTTTAATTAATAAAGTATTATAAGTACCGGTCCCTTGCGCATAGTTTTTATAAACTTTTATAGTATTTTAATTTTAATAAAAGGTGTATAGTTTTACTAAGTTTATTTTATTATAACAAGGTAAAGGTTTAAATTTATTTTAATTATTTAGGGATATTTTAGGACTGCTTAATAATTTTTATAAATAAAATTAATAATATAATACACTAAATTAAATATTTTTATAATTTTTTTTAAATCTTAAACCTAAGTACAAGCTTGTAAACGCCTGTAATAAAAAGTAAAAATATTATTAATATACTAAACTAGCTATACCATGCGGTTAGTATTTATTTTAATACCTTGCTTTTATAAATATTAAATTAAAATAAAATTAGTATTAGCCCTAATATTAAGTAATACCTTAAATTATTAATTTACCCTATTTTTTTACATCCTAAGATTTGCAAGAATAAAAAAAGTAATTTTTTTTTT
>NW_020797891.1:937190-939174 GCF_003369625.1 Aspergillus mulundensis | reverse complement strand
TTATTAATAATAAAAATATTAATAAAAAAATTTAATTAATAAAAATAGAGTATTTTAAACCCTGTTAAATAATATTAAAAAAGTTACTTAAAAATTTTAATAAAGGCTGGCCTTAAGGCTATTTTTATAAATTTTTAAGCTACGCTTAAGCTATTTTTAACTAAAAAGTAAATATAGGTTTAAATACTTTACGCACGGGTTTTTACTTTAGCTTATACTTAGGGCCTACCCTAGCCTTGCTTAATTAATAACTAAAACCTTAAATATTAATAATTTAGTTAAGTTATATAGCCTAATATAGTAATAAGGTATGCCAAGCCTTGGCGGCCTAAGGCCAAAGCTTAGGTTACCTAAGGCACTAACTCTGGACTAATAGTGGATCAGCTCCAGTAACATTAAATGGAAAAACGTTGGCCCTGACATTAATAAAATACTTAAAAAAAGTAATTTAGAACACGCGCCTTTCCCTAATATTAAAAATATATTTTAGCTATACTTTTATACTTATAGTTTAAAAAAAAATTTAAAAAAGTAATATTTTTATACTTATCTAGGTGCTGTTTATATTTAGTAAGAAAAAAAAGGCCTTTTTTAGGAGCATTATTAGCCTCTGGATTATTATTATTAGCCTAATTAATAGTAAATAACTATTCTTGTTATTTCTTTAGATAATAATTAATATAAGTAACTATTTATAACCCCTGCGTTAAAAGCAAGTAAAGTAAAAAATAATAAATCTTTTGCGTAAACTAATCCTGCTTAAAAATTAACTTATTTATTAATTTTATTATTATAAAAAAAGGGGATTGTCTGGGTTTAAATATAAAATTAACTTTATTATTATATTCTTATATAACATGCTTTTTATTTTTACCTTTATAATATATTTAATAATATAATTTATTACTACGCGAGCGCTTGTGTAAGGTGCTATATTTATATTTACTAGCTAACCTATAAATATTAACTAGTTATAGTAATTTAAATATAAATTATTGTATTTAAAATATAGCTAGTAATAAAATACCTAAGAAGGCTTAGCTAAAAATATATCCTTAATATATAATATAAAATAATAAAAATAGTAATAAACCTTTTTAAATTTTTTTTATTTTTTAAGGTAATACACTTTAAAGTACTAGTGTTTTTATACATAATTTAAAATTATAAATTAATAAGCAACTATATTATACTAATTTTTTAAAAATAAAAATATTATAAAACACTTATTTACTAGGTTAAATTCCTGCCTAGGCTTTAAATTAACTATAAATATATAAATACCCTAAAACTTTGCAAATGCGTCTTATGCTTTAAAAAAGATATATTTTACTTTAAAAAAAGAAATATTAATAATAAAAGTTAAATTAACCTAGTATAGCCTATATAAATATATTAATTTATGGCCTTGCTATTTAAAATAAAACTATTTATTATTAATCTTAAACTTAGGCTTTAAGACAGTCTTTTTAAATATTTTAAAATATAATTAAAAATAATAAAAAATAATATAAGGGTTCTCACGTAAATTATCACGTGTAATCTTAATTTATTTAGTTAATAATTTTTAACACCACTTTTTAAAGCAAGGGAGGTGCTGTATTAAATTATACTAATAAAAATTAGTAATAAAAAGTGTTATAAATAAATATAGCGCACCTAAATTTAATATAAAAAACTTAATTTACCTGCGCTTTCCTATCTAGAATAAATAGGTGCCTTTTAAACTATTAAAAAATTAGGTAATTAAGTTTAATAAGGTAGTGAATTTAAAACTATTATTTTAAAAAGCAGCTTAAATATTGTCAGGGCCAACGTTTTTCCATTTAATGTTACCGGAGCTAATCCACTATTAGTCCAGAGTTAACGCCTTAGGTAACCTAAGCTTTAGCCTTAAACTGCCAAGGCTTAGTATATCTTATCATTATGTTAGGCTATATAACTTAACTAAATTATTAATATTTAAGGTTTTAGCTACTAGTTA
>NW_020797891.1:933913-935522 GCF_003369625.1 Aspergillus mulundensis | reverse complement strand
TTATTAAAGGCCTGTCTAAATAAAAAAAAGCCTAAAAAAAAACTAGTAAAAAATAAATAGTAATTTCTTAACCCTAAGTTATTAAAGCTATATAATTTAAAAAAAAAGACTACTTTCCCTATTCTTGCAAATTTTAAAATATAAAAAAATAGGATAAATTAATAGTTTAAGGCACTACTTAATACTAAGGCTAATATTAATTTTATTTTAGTTTAATATTTATAAAAGCAAGGTATTAAAATAAATATTAACTATATAGTATAGCTAGTTTAGTACACTAATAATATTTTTACTTTTTACTATGGGTATTTATAAGTTTATACTTAGGTTTAAAATTTAAAAAAAGTTATAAAAATATTTAATTTAGTATATTATATTATTAATTTTATTTATAAAAACTATTAAGTAGTCCTAGGATGTCCCTAAATAATTAAAATAAATCTAGATTTTTACCTTATTATAATAAAATAAACTTGGTAAAACTATATACCTTTTATTAAAATTAAAATATTATAAAAGTTTGTAAAAACTATACGCAAGAAACTAGTACTTATAATACTTTATTAATTAAAAAAAACTAAAAAAAAAGTGGAGGTGGTCCTGCCACCCTAGTATATTTACTAAAGTAAAGTTTTTTTTAAATAAAAAGCTACTTAACTTTTAACTAGTAAAATAAAATATAAAATCTTATTAAAAAAGGGCAAGAAGCCTTTATAAAGYCTTATTTATAATTTTTTTTAATATAAGTTATAAATATTAAAAAAGTATTTTAATAAAATACTTAAAAAAAAATAAATTAAGCTATTTTAAAGTAGTGCTAAAGCACTAGTATTTTTTATTTAAAAACTTAATAAATTTTTATATTTTTATATTAATTATTACAAATTAAATATAATAACTAATAAAAACTATTATTTACTACTATATATTAACAAGCTAATAAATTAGCTAGTAAATATAAGATATTTTACTAAGTTAAATTTACATAACGCGTATTATAGGATATAAATTAAAAGGGAAGATAAGTAAAAAATAGTATTTTAAACTTATTATAATTACTATAAGTATATAGTTATACCCTTTGGCTTAATAAATACACTAGCTATGTTTTAATTTTATATAAATATAGTTATAAGCAGGATTTTTAATAAGTTTTATATTATTTATTTTAATAATATTCTTATTTTTTTAAAAACAGAAGAAAAATATGTATATTATATTTAAAAAGTTTTTAATTAGTTAAAAAAGCATAATTTATATGCAAAATTATTAAAATATAGTTTTTATAAAAAGGAGGTAAAGTTTTTAGGCTTTGTTATTAAATAAAAAAAAATATTTATTAATTTAAACTGTAGCCGGACCGTTATTAATTAGCTAAAATTAATATTATTTTATAAGTTATAAGTTTTTTTAGGCTTTATAAACTATTTTTAACACTTTATTTTTAGTTATATTAAAGTAACGCGTTTAATAACCTAGCTTTTAATAAAAATAGTAAAAARATATAAAAGCAGGCCTTTTTTATTTTTTACTAATATAAAAAATATATTTAAAAAAATTAAGTTAAACTTTACCAGGCTGCTAGTACTATAGCACTTTAATTTTAAAA
>NW_020797891.1:931711-933827 GCF_003369625.1 Aspergillus mulundensis | reverse complement strand
CTTATAACTTTAAAATTAAGTATAAGCTAGGTAAGTATAATTTAGTAAATATACTATTATAATAATTAAATTATATAATAAAAAATAAAAAGTATTAAGTTAGAATACTCCCTATTTTATAAAAAAAGTTAAGTTTATTTTTTTAATAAACTATTATTAAAATAATATTAAAAAACCTAGCTATTTTTTCGCGCGGTTAGGCTTATAAGTACCTAAAACTTTTAAGTTTTAAAATATTTATTATAAAGGTAGCAGGTAAAAAAAAAACCACTAAACTAGTTATAAATACCTTTTAGTAATAACTAATTATAGCTTAATAAAAAAACACTCTTACTAACTAATTATAATAATAGTTTAAAAGTGTAATCCTTGTTAATCCAGGGCAGGCCTTTTTTATTATTAAATAATATAAAAAAAAAGAACTTTTTTTTTATAAAGGTATTATTTATATACCTCCCGTGCCCGCGTTGCAATATAAGATTATAAAATAATATTATAATAATTTTTATACAGGCCACTTTAATTATAAAAGGATTATTAAATTACTTACCCGCAAGTTTTAGTAGGAAAAGCTTAATAAAAATACACGTGCGTATATTAAAAAATATTTTTTATACTAAAGGTTTAAGGTTTTAAGGCAGCTGCCTTGGGGAAGTTTAATATTTTTTTTAATATTAAATATATTATAAAAAAATATATTTATAAATTTTATTATTAGCCTACCTTTATTAAAGTATAAAGGGCGCGTTTATAATATAATTTTAGTGGTTATAAATTAATTTAGTAAAAAAGTAAAATATCTTCCTACTATTAATAAAATTACTGCGGAAAAGTTGGCTAATTTATTTATTAAAAAAATTATATATAATACAGGGTCACCCCAAAGTATAGTAATAAATTAAGGTTTATTTTTTATTTTAAAGTATTAAATAGCTTTTTATTAAATATTATATATTAAGTAATAACTTAGTACAGCGTATTATTTTTAATTAAATAGTTAAATTAAGTATTAAAACTAAATACTTAAGGTGTATTTACACGTGTATTATAATTATTAGTAAAGTAATTAGGTATTATACTTATTACTGGCATGTTTTACCTATAATAATTTAAAGAATAACTTAACTAGCTATGCTTTGCTTATAATAAGCCGTGAATAAAAACTAGTAATTTCTAGGCTTAAAAATCTAAAAAAATTAATATTTTATTTTTTTATTAAAAAATACTTATATTATTTAAAATAGCTTCGCGAGAACTTGCAAAATTATATAAATAAGGTATAAAAAAAGCAGGCGCTTTACTATAATTAAAAATATTATTTAGTAAAATTTAAGGTTAAAAACAACGTCTTAGTATTTTTAAAAAATATTAAATTAATATATTTAAGTAAAAAACTTAACCTAAAGTATAATAAATCCTTTAAAATTAAATTTATTATTAAAAAGCAGGTGTATTAGCTTCGGCTTACTAATATATATAATTAATTAAAAATTTATCCAGTGTTTTATGTTTTTTTTTAAAGCTATTTATATAGTAAAATAAGCCTAAGGGGGAAAAAAAATAACTACTAACTATAAAGTTAATTAATAAAAAAAAGAATAAAAAGTTAAGGCTATTTTTAAAAAATAATAAATTTATAAATATAATAAATTTTTTATTAAGTAAAAGGGCTGGCCTAGCTATAAAAACTTATAAAAACTATTTTTTAATTTTAAGCATGCATAAAAAGCCCTAGTAAATTATAAAAAACTAGCTGTAATAATATTAGTCCACTACTAGTTTAAAAAAAAAGGTAATAACCTTATTAAGTTAAATACCTTTTTTTTTTTTTACTAGGTTTTAAGGTTTAATAAACCACTAGTATTATTAAAAAATTATTAAATTATTACCTAATTATTACTAGTTACCTATAGCTTTAAAAAGGGGTGCAAAATTTTTTATTTTATAAGGTTTTAAAATTATACCCAAGGCTATAAGTAAAGTAGTTACCTTTTTTATTTTTTTATAAAGTTTTAAAATTTAATAAACTATAGCTAGAACACCGCCGGCTTGGTATTAAAATTTATTTTAAATTATAATTTAAAATAAAAAACTATGTTTATATTAAAGTTAAAGT